>NC_056748.1:953893711-953961649 GCF_019279795.1 Protopterus annectens | reverse complement strand
ATGCAGTAAGGGACATCAGGCTCACTAATGGAAATGGTTTGAATGCTGCGTGAGATGCAGTAAGGGATATCAGGCTCACTGATGGAAATGGTTCGGAGGCTGTGTGAGATGCAGTAAGGGACGTCAGGCTCACTGATGGATATGGTTTAAATGTTGTGTGAGATGCAGTAATGGACATCAGTCTCAGTGATGGAAATGGTTTGAATGCTGCGTGAGATGCAGTAAGGGACATCAGTCTCACTGATGGAAATGGTTTGGATGTTCTGTGAGATGCAGTAAGGGACATCAGGCTCACTGATGAATATGGTTTAAATGTTTTGTGAGATGCAGTAATGGACATCAGTCTCAGTGATGAAATGGCTTGGCTGCTGAGTGAGATGCAGTAAGGGACATCAGTCTCAGTGAAGGAAATTGTTGGATGCTGTGTGAGAGGTACAGTAAGGTACATCAGGCTTACTGATGGAAATGGTTTAAATGCTTTGTGAGATGCAATAAGGGACATCATGCTCACTGATGAAAATGGTTTAAATGCTTTGTGAGATGCAATAAGGGACATCATGCTCACTGATGAAAATGGTTTAAATGTTATGTTTGATGCAGTAAAGGACATCATGCTCACTGATGGAAATGGTCTGGATGCTGTGTGAGATGCAGTAAGGGACATCAGGCTCACTGATGGAAATGGTTTGGATGCTGCGTGAGATGCAGTAAAGGACATCAGGCTCAGTGATGGAAATGGTTTGGATGTTGCGTGAGATGCAGTAAGGGACATCAGGCTCACTGATGGAAATGGTTTGGATGCTGTGTGAGATGCAGTAAGGGACATCAGGCTCACTGATGGAAATGGTTTGGATGCTGCGTGAGACACAGTAAAGGACATCAGGCTCAGTGATGGAAATGGTTTGGATGCTGAGTGAGAGGCAGTAAGGGACATCAGGCTCACTGATGGAAATGGTTTGGATGCTGTGTGAGATGCAGTAAGGGACATCAGGCTCACTGATGGAAATGGTTTAAATGTTGTGTGAGATGCAGTAAGGGACATCAGGCCCACTGATGGAAATGGTTTGGATGCTGTGTAAGATGCAGAAAGGGACATCAGGCTCACTGATGTAAATGGTTTGGATGCTTTGTCAGATGCAGTAAGGGACATCAGGCTCACTGATGGAAATAGTTTGGATGCTGCTTGAGTTGCAGTAAGGGACATTAGGCTCAGTGATGGAAATGGTTTGGATGCTGCATGAGAGGTACAGTAAGGGACATCAGGCTCACTGATGGAAATGGTTTGGATGCTGTGTGAGATGCAGTAAGGGACATCAGGCTCACTGATGGAAATGGTTTAAATGTTGTGTGAGATGCAGTAAGGGACATCAGGCTCACTGATGGAAATGGTTTGGATGCTGTGTGAGATGCAGTAAAGGACATCAGGCTCACTGATGGAAATGGTTTGGATGCTGTCTGAGATGCAGTAAAGGACATCAGCCTCAGTGATGAAAATGGTTTGGATGCTGTGTGAGATGCAGTAAGGGACATCAGGCTCACTGATGGAAATGGTTTGGATGCTGTGTGAGATGCAGTAAGGGACATCAGGCCCACTGATGGAAATGGTTTGGATGCTGTGTAAGATGCAGAAAGGGACATCAGGCTCACTGATGGAAATGGTTTGGATGCTGTGTGAGATGCAGTAAGGGACATCAGGCTCACTGATGGAAATGGTTTAAATGTTGTGTGAGATGCAGTAAGGGACATCAGGCCCACTGATGGAAATGGTTTGGATGCTGTGTGAGATGCAGTAAGGGACATCAGGCTCACTGATGGAAATGGTTTGGATGCTGAGTGAGGTGCAATAAGGGACATCAGGCTCACTGATGGAAATGGTTTGGATGCTGCGTGAGATGCAGTAAAGGACATCAGGCTCACTGATGGAAATGATTTGGATGTGTGTGAGATGCAGTAAGGGACATCAGGCTCACTGATGAAATGGTTTGGATTCTGTGTGAGATGCAGTAAGGGACATCAGGTTCACTGATGGAAATGGTTTGGATTCTGTGTGAGATGCAGTAAGGGACATCAGGCTCACTGATGGAAATGGTTTGGATGCTGTGTGAGATGCAGTAAGGGACATCATGCCCACTGGTGGAAATGGTTTGGATGCTGTGTGAGATGCAGTAAGGGACATCAGGCTCAGTGATGGAAATGGTTTGGATGCTGTGTGAGATGCAGTAAGGGACATCAGGCTCACTGATGGAAATGGTTTGGATGTTGCGTGAGATGCAGTAAGGGACATCAGGCTCACTGATGGAAATGGTTTGGATGCTGCGTGAGACACAGTAAAGGACATCAGGCTCAGTGATGGAAATGGTTTGGATGCTGAGTGAGAGGCAGTAAGGGACATCAGGCTCACTGATGGAAATGGTTTGGATGCTGTGTGAGATGCAGTAAGGGACATCAGGCTCACTGATGGAAATGGTTTAAATGTTGTGTGAGATGCAGTAAGGGACATCAGGCCCACTGATGGAAATGGTTTGGATGCTGTGTAAGATGCAGAAAGGGACATCAGGCTCACTGATGTAAATGGTTTGGATGCTTTGTCAGATGCAGTAAGGGACATCAGCCTCACTGATGGAAATGGTTTGGATGCTGTGTGAGATGCAGTAAGGGACATCAGGCTCACTGATGGAAATGGTTTGGATGCTGTGTGAGATGCAGTAAGGGACATCAGGCTCACTGATGGAAATGGTTTAAATGTTGTGTGAGATGCAGTAAGGGACATCAGGCTCACTGATGGAAATGGTTTGGATGCTGTGTGAGATGCAGTAAGGGACATCAGGCTCACTGATGGAAATGGTTTGGATGCTGTGTGAGATGCAGTAAGGGACATCAGGCTCACTGATGGAAATGGTTTAAATGTTGTGTGAGATGCAGTAAGGGACATCAGGCCCACTGATTAAATGGTTTGGATGCTGTGTGAGATGCAGTAAGGGACATCAGGCTCACTGATGGAAATGGTCTGGATGCTGCGTGAGATGCATTAAGGGACATCACGCTCAGTGATGGAAATGGTTTGGATGTTGCGTGAGATGCAGTAAGGGACATCAGGCTCAGTGATGGAAATGGTTTGGATGCTGCGTGAGATGCAGTAAGGGACATCAGGCTCACTAATGGAAATGGTTTGGATGTTGTGTGAGAGGCAGTAAAGTACATCAGAATCAACGATGGAAATGGTTTGAATGCTGCGTGAGATGCAGTAAGGGATATAAGGCTCACTGATGGAAATGGTTTGGATGCTGTGTGAGATGCAGTAAGGGACATCAGGCTCACTGATGGAAATGGTTCGGAGGCTGTGTGAGATGCAGTAAGGGACGTCAGGCTCACTGATGGATATGGTTTAAATGTTGTGTGAGATGCAGTAATGGACATCAGGCTCACTGATGGAAATGGTTTGGATGCTGAGTGAGATGCAGTAAGGGACATCAGGCTCACTGATGGAAATGGTTTGGATGCTTAGTGAGATGCAGTAAGGGACGTCAGGCTCAGTGATGGAAATGGTTTGGATGTTGCGTGAGATGCAGTAAGGGACATCAGGCTCACTGATGGAAATGGTTTGGATGCTGCGTGAGATGCAGTAAAGGACATCAGGCTCACTGATGGAAATGGTTTGGATGCTGTGTGAGAGGCAGTAAGGGACATCAGGCTCACTAATGGAAATGGTTTGGATTCTGTGTGAGATGCAGTAAGGGACATCAGGCTCACTGATGGAAATGGTTTAAATGTTGTGTGAGATGCAGTAAGGGACATCAGGCCCACTAATGGAAATGGTTTGGGTTCTGTGTGAGATTCAGTAAGAGACATCAGCCTCACTGATGGAAATGGTTTAAATGTTGTGTGAGATGCAGTAAGGGACATCAGTCTTAGTGATGGAAATGGTTTGGATGCTGAGTGAGATGCAGTAAGAGACAGTATGGCTCACTGACGGAAATGGTTTGGATGCTGTGTGAGATACAGTAAAGGACATCAGGCTCAGTGATGGGAATGGTTCGGATGCTGCGTGAGAGGCAGTGAGGGACACCAGGCTCAGTGATGGAAATGGTTTGGATGCTGTTTGAGATGCAGTAAGGGACATCAGGCTCACTGATGGAAATGGTTTGGATGCTGTGTGAGATGCAGTAAGGGACATCAGGCTCACTGATGGAAATGGTTTAAATGTTGTGTGAGATGCAGTAAGGGACATCAGTCTCAGTGATGGAAATTGTTTGGACGCTGCATGAGAAGTACAGTAATGGACATCAGTCTCAGTGATGAAAATTGTTTAAATGTGTGAGATGTAGTAAGGGAAATCAGGCTCACTGATGGAAATGGTTTGTATGCTGCTTGAGATGCAGTAAGGGACATCAGGCTCACTGATGGAAATGGTTTAAATGTTGTGTGAGATGCAGTAAGGGACATTAGGCTCACTGATGGAAATGCTTTGGATGCTGCATTAGGGGTACAGTAAGGGACATTAGGCTCACTGATGTAAATGGTTTGGATGCTGCGTGAGATGTAGTAAGGGAAATCAGGCTCACTGATGGAAATGGTTTAAATGTTGTGTGAGATGCAGTAAGGGACATCAGGCTCACTGATGGAAGTGGTTTGGATGCTGCGTGAGATGCAGTAAGGGACATCACGCTCACTGATGGAAATGGTTTGGATGTTGTGTGAGATGCAGTAAGGGACACCAGGCTCAGTGATGGAAATGGTTTGGATGCTGTGTGAGATGCAGTAAGGGACATCATTCTCACTGATGGAAATGGTTTGGATGCTGCGTGAGATGCAGTAAGGGACATCAGGCTCACTGATGGAAATGGTTTAAATGTTGTGTGAGATGCAGTAAGGGACATCAGGCTCACTGATGGAAATGGTTTGGATGCTGCGTGAGATGCAGTAAGGGACATCAGGCTCACTGATGAAAATGGTTTAAATGCTGTGTGAGATGCAGTAAGGGACATTAGGCTCACTGATGGAAATGGTTTGGATGCTGTGTGAGATGCAGTAAGGGACATCAGGCTCACTGATGTAAATGGTTTGGATGCTGTGTGAGATGCAGTAAGGGACATCAGGCTCACTGATGGAAATGGTTTAAATGTTGTGTGAGATGCAGTAAGGGAAATCAGGCCCTCTAAGGAAATGGTTTGGATGCTGAGTGAGATGCAGTAAGGGACATCAGGCTCCCTGCTGGAAATGGTTTGGATGCTGTGTGAGAGGCAGTAAAGGACATCAGGCTCACTGATGGAAATGGTTTGGATTCTGTGTGAGATGCAGTAAGGGAGATCAGGCTCACTGATGGAAATGGTTTGGATGCTGCGTGAGATGCAGTAAAGGTCATCAGGCTCACTGATTGAAATGGTTTGGATGCTGTGTGAGAGGTACAGTAAGGTACATCAGGCTTACTGATGGAAATGGTTTAAATGCTTCGTGAGATGCAATAAGGGACATCATGCTCACTGATGAAAATGGTTTGGATGCTGTGTGAGATGCAGTAAAGGACATCATGCTCACTGATGGAAATGGTCTGGATGCTGTGTGAGATGCAGTAAGGGACATCAGACTCACTGATGGAAATGGTTTGGATGCTGCGTGAGACACAGTAAAGGACACCAGGCTCAGTGATGGAAATGCTTTGGATGCTGTGTGAGATGCAGTAAGGGACATCAGGCTCACTGATGGAAATGGTTTGGATGCTGTGTGAGATGCAGTAAGGGACATCAGACTCACTGATGGAAATGGTTTGGATGCTGTGTGAGATGCAGTAAGGGACACCAGGTTCACTGATGAAAATGGTTTAAATGTTGTGCAAGATGCAGTAAGGGACATCAGGCTCACTGATGGAAATGGTTTGGATGCTGTGTGAGATGCAGTAAGGGACATCAGGCTCACTGATGGAAATGGTTTGGATGCTGTGTGAGATGCAGTAAGGGACATCAGGCTCACTGATGGAAATGGTTTGGATGCTGTGTGAGATGCAGTAAGGGACATCAGGCTCACTGATGGAAATGGTTTGGATGCTGTGTGAGATGCAGTAAGGGACATCAGGCTCACTGATGGAAATGGTTTAAATGTTGTGTGAGAGGCAGTAAGGGACATCAGGCTCACTGATGGAAATGGTTTGGATGCTGTGTGAGATGCAGTAAGGGACATCAGGCTCACTGATGGAAATGGTTTAAATGTTGTGTGAGATGCAGTAAGGGACATCAGGCTCACTGATGGAAATGGTTTGGATGCTGTGTGAGATGCAGTAAGGGACATCAGGCTCACTGATGGAAATGGTTTGGATGCTGCGTGAGATGCAGTAAGGGACATCACGCTCACTGTTGGAAATGGTTTAAATGTTGTGTGAGATGCAGTAAGGGACATTAGGCTCAGTGATGCAAATGGTTTGGATGCTGTGTGAGATGCAGTAAGGGACATCAGGCTCACTGATGGAAATGGTTTGGATGCTGCTTGAGATGCAGTAAGGGACATCAGGCTCACTGATGGAAATGGTTTAAATGTTGTGTGAGATGCAGTAAGGGACACCAGGCTCAGTGATGGAAATGGTTTGGATGCTGTGTGAGATGCAGTAAGGGACATCATTCTCACTGATGGAAATGGTTTGGATGCTGCGTGAGATGCAGTTAGGGACATCAGGCTCACTGATGGAAATGGTTTAAATGTTGTGTGAGATGCAGTAAGGGAAATCAGGCTCACTGATGGAAATGGTTTGGATGCTGAGTGAGATGCAGTAAGGGACATCTGGCTCCCTGCTGGAAATGGTTTGGATGCTGTGTGAGAGGCAGTAAAGGACATCAGGCTCACTGATGGAAATGGTTTGGATTCTGTGTGAGATGCAGTAAGGGAGATCAGGCTCACTGATGGAAATGGTTTGGATGCTGCGTGAGATGCAGTAAAGGTCATCAGGCTCACTGATTGAAATGGTTTGGATGCTGCGTGATATGCAGTAAAGGACATCAGGCTCAGTGATGGAAATGGTTTGGATGTTGCGTGAGATGCAGTAAGGGACATCAGGCTCACTGATGGAAATGGTTTGGATGCTGCGTGAGACACAGTAAAGGACATCAGGCTCACTGATGGAAATGGTTTGGATGCTGTGTGAGATGCAGTAAAGGACATCTGGCTCAGTGTTGGAAATGGTTTGGATGCTGAGTGAGAGGCAGTAAGGGACATCAGGCTCACTAATGGAAATGGTTTGGATGCTGTGTGAGATGCAGTAAGGGACATCAGGCCCACTGATGGAAATGGTTTGGATGCTTTGTCAGATGCAGTAAGGGACATCAGGCTCACTAATGGAAATGGTTTGGATTCTGTGTGAGATGCAGTAAGGGACATCAGCCTCACTGATGGAAATGGTTTAAATGTTGTGTGAGATGCAGTAAGGGACATCAGGCTCACTGATGGAAATGGTTTGGATGCTGTGTGAGAGGCAGTAAAGGACATCAGGCTCAGTGATGGAAATGGTTTGGATTCTGTGTGAGATGCAGTAAGGGACATCAGGCTCACTGATGGAAATGGTTTGGATTCTGTGTGAGATGCAGTAAGGGAGATCAGGCTCACTGATGGAAATGGTTAAATGCTGCGTGAGATGCAGTAAAGGACATCAGGCTCACTGATGGAAATGGTTTGGATTCTGTGTGAGATGCAGTAAGGGAGATCAGGCTCACTGATGGAAATGGTTTGGATGCTGCGTGAGATGCAGTAAAGGTCATCAGGCTCACTGATTGAAATGGTTTGGATGCTGCGTGATATGCAGTAAAGGACATCAGGCTCAGTGTTGGAAATGGTTTGGATGTTGTTTGAGATGCAGTAAAGGACATCAGGCTCAGTGATGGAAATGGTTTGGATGTTGCGTGAGATGCAGTAAGGGACATCAGGCTCACTGATGGAAATGGTTTGGATGCTGTGTGAGATGCAGTAAGGGACATCAGGCTCACTGATGGAAATGGTTTAAATGTTGTGTGAGATGCAGTAAGGGACATCAGGCTCAGTGATGGAAATGGTTTGGATGCTGCGTGAGATGCAGTAAGGGACATCAGGCCCACTGATGGAAATGGTTTGGATGCTGTGTAAGATGCAGAAAGGGACATCAGGCTCACTGATGTAAATGGTTTGGATGCTTTGTCAGATGCAGTAAGGGACATCAGCCTCACTGATGGAAATGGTTTAAATGTTGCGTGAGAGGCAGTAAGGGACATGAGGCTCACTGATGGAAATGGTTTGAATGCTCTGTGCGATGCAGAAAAGGACATCAGGCTCAGTGATGGAAATGGTTTAATTGTTGTGTGAAATGCAGTAAGGGACATCAGTCTTAGTGATGGAAATGGTTTGGATGCTGAGTGAGATGCAGTAAGACACATCAGGCTCACTGACAAAATGGTTTGGATGCTGTGTGAGATGCAGTAAAGGACATCAGGCTCAGTGATGGGAATGGTTTGGATGCTGTGTGAGAGGCAGTAAGGGACACCAGGCTCAGTGATGGAAATGGTTTGGATGCTGTGTGAGATGCAGTAAGGGATATCAGGCTCACTGATGGAAATGGTTTAAATGTGTGAGATGCAGTAATGGACATCAGTCTCAGTGATGGAAATGGCTTGGCTGCTGAGTGAGATGCAGTAAGGGACATCAGTCTCAGTGATGGAAATGGTTTGGATGCTGTTTGAGATGCAGTAAGGGACATCAGGCTCACTGATGGAAATGGTTTAAATGTTGTGTGAGATGCAGTAAGGGACCTCATCCTCAGTGAGGGAAATGGTTTGGTTGCTGAGTGAGATGCAGTAAGGGACATCAGTCTCAGTGATGGAAATGGTTTGGATGGTGTGTGAGATGCAGTAAGGGACATCAGGCTCACTGATGGAAATGGTTTGGATGCTGTAGGAGATGCAGTAAGGGACATTAGGCTCACTGATGTAAATGGTTTGGATGCTGTGTGAGATGTAGTAAGGGAAATCAGGCTCACTGATGGAAATGGTTTAAATGTTGTGTGAGATGCAGTAAGGGACATCAGGCTCACTGATGGAAGTGGTTTGGATGCTGCGTGAGATGCAGTAAGGGACATCACGCTCACTGTTGGAAATGGTTTAAATGTTGTGTGAGATGCAGTAAGGGACATTAAGCTCAGTGATGGAAATGGTTTGGATGCTGTGTTAGGGGTACAGGAAGGGACATTAGGCTCACTGATGTAAATGGCTCGGATGCTGCTTGAGATGCAGTAAGGGACATCAGGCTCACTGATGGAAATGGTTTAAATGTTGTGTGAGATGCAGTAAGGGACACCAGGCTCAGTGATGGAAATGGTTTGGATGCTGTGTGAGATGCAGTAAGGGACATCATTCTCACTGATGGAAATGGTTTGGATGCTGCGTGAGATGCAGTTAGGGACATCAGGCTCACTGATGGAAATGGTTTAAATGTTGTGTGAGATGCAGTAAGGGACATCAGGCCCACTGATGGAAATGGTTTGGATGCTGTGTGAGATACAGTAAGGGACACCAGGCTCAGTGATGGAAATGGTTTGGATGCTGTTTGAGATGCAGTAAGGGACATCAGGCTCACTGATGGAAATGGTTTAAATGTTGTGTGAGATGCAGTAAGGGACATCAGGCTCACTGATGGAAATGGTTTGGATACTCTGTGAGATGCAGTAAGGGACATCAGGCTCAGTGATGGGAATGGTTCGGATGCTGCGTGAGAGGCAGTGAGGGACACCAGGCTCAGTGATGGAAATGGTTTGGATGCTGTTTGAGATGCAGTAAAGGACATCAGGCTCACTGATGGAAATGGTTTGGTTGCTGAGTGAGATGCAGTAAGGGACATCAGTCTCAGTGATGGAAATGGTTTGGATGGTGTGTGAGAGATACAGTAGGGGACATCAGGCACACTGATGGAAATGGTTTGGATTCTGTGTGAGATGTGGTAAGGGACATCAGGCTCACTGATGGAAATGGTTTGGATGCTGCGTGAGATGCAATGAGGGACATCAGGCTCACTGATGGAAATGGTTTAAATGTTGTGTGAGATGCAGTAAGGGACATCACGCCCACTGATGGAAATGGTTTGGATGCTGTGTGAGATGCAATGAGGGACATCAGGCTCACTGATAGAGATGGTTTGGATGCTGTGTGAGATGCAGTAAGGGACATCAGGCTCACTGATGGAAATGGTTTAAATGTTGTGTGAGATGCAGTAAGGGACATCAGGCTCACTGATGGAAATGGTTTGGATGCTGTGTGAGATGCAGTAAGGGACATCAGGCTCACTGATGGAAATGGTTTGGATGCTGTGTGAGATGCAGTAAGGGACATCAGGCTCACTGATGGAAATGGTTTAAATGTTGTGTGAGATGCAGTAAGGGACATCAGGCCCACTGATGGAAATGGTTTGGATGCTGTGTGAGATGCAGTAAGGGACATCAGGCTCACTGATGGAAATGGTTTGGATGCTGCGTGAGATGCAGTAAGGGACATCAGGCTCACTGATGGAAATGGTTTAAATGTTGTGTGAGATGCAGTAAGGGACATCAGGCTCACTGATGGAAATGGTCTGGATGCTGCGTGAGATGCATTAAGGGACATCACGCTCACTGATGGAAATGGTTTAAATGTTGTGTGAGATGCAGTAAGGGACATTAGGCTCAGTGATGGAAATGGTTTGGATGCTGTGTGAGATGCAGTAAGGGACATTAGGCTCACTGATGTAAATGGTTTGGATGCTGCGTGAGATGCAGTAAGGGACATCAGGCTCACTGATGGAAATGGTTTAAATGTTGTGTGAGATGCAGTAAGGGAAATCAGGCCCTCTAAGGAAATGGTTTGGATGCTGAGTGAGATGCAGTAAGGGACATCAGGCTCCCTGCTGGAAATGGTTTGGATGCTGTGTGAGATGCAGTAAAGGTCATCAGGCTCACTGATGGAAATGGTTTGGATGCTGCGTGATATGCAGTAAAGGTCATCAGGCTCACTGTTGGAAATGGTTTGGATGCTGAGATGCAGTAAGGGAGATCAGGCTCACTGATGGAAATGGTTTGGATGCTGAGTGAGATGCAGTAAGGGACATCAGGCTCACTGATGGAAATGGTTTAAATGTTGTGTGAGATGCAGTAAGGGACATCAGGCTCACTGATGGAAATGGTTTAAATGTTGTGTGAGATGCAGTAAGGGACATCAGGCTCACTGATGGAAATGGTTTGGATGCTGTGTGAGATGCAGTAAGGGACATCAGGCTCACTGATGGAAATGGTTTAAATGTTGTGTGAGATGCAGTAAGGGACATCAGGCTCACTGATGGAAATGGTTTGGATGCTGTGTGAGATGCAGTAAAGGACATCAGGCTCACTGATGGAAATGGTTTAAATGTTGTGTGAGATGCAGTAAGGGACATCAGTCTCAGTGATGGAAATGGTTTGGATGCTGTGTGAGATGCAGTAAGGGACATCAGGCTCACTGATGGAAATGGTTTGGATGCTGTGTGAGATGCAGTAAGGGACATCAGGCTCACTGATGGAAATGGTTTAAATGTTGTGTGAGATGCAGTAAGGGACATCAGTCTTAGTGATGGAAATGGTTTGGATGCTGAGTGAGATGCAGAAAGAGACATCAGGCTCACTGATGGAAATGGTTTGGATGCTGTGTGAGATGCAGTAAGGGACATCAGGCTCACTGATGGAAATGGTTTAAATGTTGTGTGAGATGCAGTAAGGGACCTCAGTCTCAGTGATGGAAATGGTTTGGTTGCTGAGTGAGATGCAGTAAGGGACATCAGTCTCAGTGATGGAAATGGTTTGGATGCTGTGTGAGAGGTACAGTAAGGGACATCAGGCTTACTGATGGAATGGTTTAAATGCTGCATGAGATGCGATAAGGGACATCATGCTCACTGAAAAAATGGTTTGGATGCTGTGTGAGATGCAGTAAGGGACATCAGACTCACTGATGGAAATGGTTTGGATGCTGCGTGAGACACAGTAAAGGACACCAGGCTCAGTGATGGAAATGCTTTGGATGTTGTGTGAGATGCAGTGAAGGACATCAGGCTCACTGATGGAAATGGTTTGGATGCTGTGTGAGATGCAGTAAGGGACATCAGACTCACTGATGGAAATGGTTTGGATGCTGCATGAGACACAGTAAAGGACATCAGGCTCAGTGATGGGAATGGTTTGGATGCTGAGTGAGAGGCAGTAAGGGACATCAGGCTCACTGATGGAAATGGTTTGGATGCTGTGTGAGATGCAGTAAGGGACACCAGGTTCACTGATGAAAATGGTTTGGATGCTGTGTGAGATGCAGTAAGGGACATCAGGCTCACTGATGGAAATGGTTTGGATGCTGTGTGAGATGCAGTAAGGGACATCAGGCTCACTGATGGAAATGGTTTGGATGCTGTGTGAGATGCAGTAAGGGACATCATGCTCACTGATGGAAATGGTTTGGATGCTGTGTGAGATGCAGTAAGGGACATCAGGCCCACTGATGGAAATGGTTTGGATGCTGTGTAAGTTGCAGAAAGGGACATCAGGCTCACTGATGGAAATGGTTTGGATGCTGAGTGAGATGCAGTAAGGGACATCAGGCTCACTGATGGAAATGGTTTGGATGCTGTATGAGATGCAGTAAGGGACATCAGGCTCACTGATGCAAATGGTTTGGATGCTGTGTGAGATGCAGTAAGGGACATCAGGCTCACTGATGTAAATGGTTTGGATGCTGTGTGAGATGCAGTAAGGGACATCAGGCTCACTGATGGAAATGGTTTGGATGCTGTGTGAGATGCAGTAAGGGACATCAGGCTCACTGATGGAAATGGTTTGGATGCTGTGTGAGATGCAGTAAGGGACATCAGGCCCACTGATGGAAATGGTTTGGATGCTGTGTAAGATGCAGAAAATGACATCAGGCTCACTGATGGAAATGGTTTGGATGTTGTGTGAGATGCAGTAAGGGACATCAGGCTCACTGATGGAACTGGTTTGGTTGCTGTGTGAGATGCAGTAATGGACATCAGTCTCTGTGATGGAAATGGCTTGTATGCTGAGTGAGATGCAGTAAATGACATCAGTCTCAGTGATGGAAATGGTTTGGATGGTGTGTGAGGTGCAGTAAGGGACATCAGGCTCACTGATGAAATGGTTTGGATGCTGTGTGATATGCAGTAAGGGACATCAGGCTCACTGATGGAAATGGTTTGGATGCTGTGTGAGATGCAGTAAGGGACATCAGGCTCACTGATGGAAATGGTTTGGATGCTGCGTGAGATGCAGTAAGGGACATCAGGCTCACTGATGGAAATGGTTTAAATGTTGTGTGAGATGCAGTAAGGGACATCAGGCTCACTGATGGAAATGGTTTGGATGCTGTGTGAGATGCAGTAAAGGACATCAGGCTCAGTGATGGAAATGGTTTGGATGTTGCGTGAGATGCAGTAAGGGACATCAGGCTCACTGATGGAAATGGTTTGGATGCTGTGTGAGATGCAGTAAGGGACATCAGGCTCACTGATGGAAATGGTTTGGATGCTGTGTGAGATGCAGTAAGGGACATCAGGCTCACTGATGGAAATGGTTTGGCTGCTGAGTGAGATGTAGTAAGGGACATCAGTCTCATTGATGGAAATGGTTTGGATGTTCTGTGAGATGCAGTAAGGGACATCAGGCTCACTGATGGAAATGGTTTACATGCTGTGTGAGATGCAGTAAGGGACATCAGGCTCACTGATGGAAATGGTTTGGGTGCTGTGTGAGATGCAGTAAGGGACATCAGGCTCACTGATGGAAATGGTTTAAATGTTGTGTGACATGTAGTAAGGGACATCAGGCCCACTGATGGAAATGGTTTGGATGCTGTGTGAGATGCAGTAAGGGACATCAGGCTCACTGATGGAAATGGTTTGGATGGTGTGTGAGATGCAGTAAGGGACATCAGGCTCACTGATGGAAATGGTTTGGATGCTGAGTGAGATGCAGTAAGGGACATCAGGCTCACTGATGGAAATGGTTTGGATGCTGTGTGAGATGCAGTAAGGGACATCAGGCTCACTGATGGAAATGGTTTAAATGTTGTGTGAGATGCAGTAAGGGACATCAGGCTCACTGATGGAAATGGTTTGGATGCTGTGTGAGATGCAGTAAGGGACATCAGGCTCACTGATGGAAATGGTTTAAATGTTGTGTGAGATGCAGTAAGGGACATCAGGCTCACTGATGGAAATGGTTTGGATGCTGTGTGAGATGCAGTAAGGGACATCAGGCTCACTGATGGAAATGGTTTAAATGTTGTGTGAGATGCAGTAAGGGACATCAGGCTCACTGATGGAAATGGTTTAAATGTTGTGTGAGATGCAGTAAGGGACATCAGGCTCACTGATGGAAATGGTTTGGATGCTGAGTGAGATGCAGTAAGGGACATCAGGCTCACTGATGGAAATGGTTTGGATGCTGTGTGAGATGCAGTAAAGGACATCAGGCACACTGATGGAAATGGTTTGGATTCTGTGTGAGATGTGGTAAGGGACATCAGGCTCACTGATGGAAATGAATTAAATGTTGTGTGAGCTGCAGTAAGGGACATCATGCCCACTGGTGGAAATGGTTTGGATGCTGTGTGAGATGCAATGAGGGACATCAGGCTCACTGATAGAGATGGTTTAAATGTTGCGTGAGATGCTGTAAGGGACATCAGGCTCAGTGATGGAAATGGCTTAAATGTTATGTGAGATGCATTAAGGGACATCAGTCTCAGTGATGGAAATGGTTTGGATGCTGCGTGAGATGCAGTAAGGGACATCAGGCTCACTAATGGAAATGGTTTGGATGTTGTGTGAGAGGCAGTAAAGTACATCAGACTCACCGATGGAAATGGTTTAAATGTTGTGTGAGATGCAGTAAGGGACATCAGGCTCACTGATGGAAATGGTTTGGATGCTGTGTGAGATGCAGTAAGGGACATCAGGCTCACTGATGGAAATGGTTTAAATGTTGTGTGAGATGCAGTAAGGGAAATCAGGCCCTCTAATGGAAATGGTTTGGATGCTGAGTGAGATGCAGTAAGGGACATCAGGCTCACTGATGGAAATGGTTTGGATGCTGCGTGAGATGCAATAACGGGCATCAGGCTCAGTGATAGAAATGGTTTGGATGCTGCGTGAGATGCAGTAAAGGACATCAGGCTCACTGATGGAAATGGTTTGGATGCTGTGTGAGATGCAGTAAGGGACATCAGGCTCACTGATGGAACTCGTTTGGATGCTCCGTGAGATGCAGTAAGGGACATCAGGCTCACTGATGGAAGTGGTTTAAATGTTGTGTGAGATGCAGTAAGGGACATCAGGCTCACTGATGGAAATGGTTTAAATGTTGTGTGAGATGCAGTAAGGGACATCAGGCTCACTGATGGAAATGGTTTGGATGCTGTGTGAGATGCAGTAAGGGACATTAGGCTCAGTGATGGAAATGGTTTGGATGCTGTGTGAGATGCAGTAAGGGACATCAGGCTCACTGATGGAAATGGTTTGGATGCTGTGTGAGATGCAGTAAGGGACATCAGGCTCAGTGATGGAAATGGTTTGGATGCTGTGTGAGATGCAGTAAGGGACATCAGGCTCACTGATGGAAATGGTTTGGATGCTGTGTGAGATGCAGTAAGGGACATCAGGCTCACTGATGAAATGGTTTGGATGCTGTGTGAAATGCAGTAAGGGACATCAGGCTCACTGATGGAAATGGTTTGGATGCTGAGTGAGATGCAGTAAGGGACATCAGTCTCACTGATGGAAATGGTTTGGATGTTCTGTGAGATGCAGTAAGGGACATCAGGCTCACTGATGAACATGGTTTAAATGTTTTGTGAGATGCAGTAAGGTACATCAGGCTTACTGATGGAAATGGTTTAAATGCTTCGTGAGATGCAATAAGGGACATCATGCTCACTGATGAAAATGGTTTAAATGTTATGTTTGATGCAGTAAAGGACATCATGCTCACTGATGGAAATGGTCTGGATGCTGTGTGAGATGCAGTAAAGGACATCAGGCTCACTGATGGAAATGGTTTGGATGCTGTGTGAGATGCAGTAAGGGACACCAGGTTCACTGATGCAAATGGTTTAAATGTTGTGCAAGATGCAGTAAGGGACATCAGGCCCACTGATTAAATGGTTTGGATGCTGTGTGAGATGCAGTAAGGGACATCAGGCTCACTGATGGAAATGGTCTGGATGCTGCGTGAGATGCATTAAGGGACATCACGCTCACTGATGGAAATGGTTTAAATGTTGTGTGAGATGCAGTAAGGGACATTAGGCTCAGTGATGGAAATGGTTTGGATGCTGTGTGAGATGCAGTAAGGGACATCAGGCTCACTGATGGAAATGGTTTGGATGCTGTAGGAGATGCAGTAAAGGACATCAGGCTCAGTGATGGAAATGGTTTAAATGTTGTGTGAGATGCAGTAAGGGACATCAGGCTCACTGATGGAACTGGTTTGGATGCTGTGTGAGATGCAGTAAGGGACATCAGGCTCACTGATGGAAATGGTTTAAATGTTGTGTGAGATGCAGTAAGGGACATCAGGCTCACTGATGGAAATGGTTTGGATGCTGTGTGAGATGCAGTAAGGGACATCAGGCTCACTGATGGAAATGGTTTGGATGCTGTGTGAGATGCAGTAAGGGACATCAGGCTCACTGATGGAAATGGTTTGGATGCTGTGTGAGATGCAGTAAGGGACATCAGGCTCACTGATGGAAATGGTTTGGATGCTGTGTGAGATGCAGTAAGGGACATCAGGCTCACTGATGGAAATGGTTTAAATGTTGTGTGAGATGCAGTAAGGGACATCAGGCTCACTGATGGAAATGGTTTGGATGCTGTGTGAGATGCAGTAAGGGACATCAGGCTCACTGATGGAAATGGTTTGGATGCTGAGTGAGATACAGTATGGGGCATCAAGCTCAGTGATGGAAATGGTTTGGATGGTGTGTGAGATGCAGTAAGGGACATCCGGCTCACTGATGGAAATGGTTTGGATGCTGTGTGAGATGCAGTAAAGGACATCAGGCTCACTGATGGAAATGGTTTGGATGTGTGTGAGATGCAGTAAGGGACATCAGGCTCACTGATGAAATGGTTTGGATTCTGTGTGAGATGCAGTAAGGGACATCAGGTTCACTGATGGAAATGGTTTGGATGCTCTGTGAGATGCAGTAAGGGACATCAGGCTCACTGATGGAAATGGTTTACATGCTGTGTGAGATGCAGTAAGGGACATCAGGCTCACTGATGGAAATGGTTTGGATGCTGTGTGAGATGCAGTAAGGGACATCAGGCTCACTGATGGAAATGGTTTAAATGTTGTGTGAGATGCAGTAAAGGACATTAGGCTCACTGATGGAAATGTTTTAAATGTTGTGTGAGATGCAGTAAAGAACATCAGGCTCACTGATGAATATGGTTTAAATGTTGTGTGAGTTGCAGTAAGGGACATCAGGCTCACTGATGGAAATGGTTTGTACACTGCGTGAGACGCAGTAAAGGACATCAGGCTCCCTGATGTAAATGGCTTGGATGCTGTGTGAGTTGCAGTAAGGGACATCAGGCTCACTGATGTAAATATTTTAAATGTTGTTTGAGATGCAGTAAGGGACATCAGGTCCACTGACGGAAATGGTTTGGATGCTGTGTGAGATGCAGTAAGGGACATCAGGCTCACTGATGAAAATGGTTTAAATGTTATGTGAGATGCAGTAAGGGACATCAGGCTCACTGATGGAAATGGTTGAAATGTTGTGTGAGATTCAATAAGGGGCATCAGTCTCAGTGATGGAAATGGTTTGGATGCTGTGTGAGAGCATCCCTGTGTAAGGGACATCAGGGTCACTGATGGAAATAGTTTGGAAACAGTAAGGGACATCAGTCTCAGTGATGGAAATGGTTTAAATGTTGTGTGAGATGCAGTAAGGGAAATCTGGCCCACTGATGGAAATGGTTTGGATGCTGGGTGAGTTGCAGTAAGGGACATCAGGCTCAGTGATGAAAATGGTTTAAATGTTGTGTGTGATGCAATAAGGGACATCAGGCTCACTGATGGAAATGGTTTGGATGCTGAGTGAGATGCAGTAAGGGACATCAGGCTCGCTGATTGAAATGGTTTGGATGCTGCGTGAGATGCAATAACGGACATCAGGCTCACTGATGGAAATGCTTTGGATGTTGTGTGAGATGCAGTGAAGGACATCAGGCTCACTGATGGAAATGGTTTGGATGCTGTGTGAGATGCAGTAAGGGACATCAGGCTCACTGATGGAAATGGTTTGGATGCTGCGTGAGATGCAGTAAGGGACATCAGGCTCACTGATGGAAATGGTTTGGATGCTGCGTGAGATGCAGTAAAGGACATCAGGCTCACTGATGGAAATGGTTTGGATGCTGTGTGAGATGCAGTAAGGGACATCAGGCTCACTGATGGAAATGGTTTGGATGCTGTGTGAGATGCAGTAAGGGACATCAGGCTCACTGATGGAAATGGTTTAAATGTTGTGTGAGATGCAGTAAGGGACATCAGGCTCACTGATGGAAATGGTTTAAATGTTGTGTGAGATGCAGTAAGGGACATCAGGCTCACTGATGAATATGGTTTAAATGTTGTGTGAGATGCAGTAAGGGACATCAGGCTCACTGATAGAAATGGTTTGTATGCTGTGTGAGATGCAGGAAAGGACTTCAGGCTCAGTGATGGAAATGATTTGGATGCTGCGTGAGAGGTATAGTAGGGGAAATCAGGCCCACTGATGGAAATGGTTTGGATGCTTAGTGAGATGCAGTAAGGGACGTCAGGCTAAGTGATGGAAATGGTTTGGATGCTGTGTGAGAGGTACAGTAGTGGACGTCAGCCTCACTGATGGAAATGGTTTGGATGCTGAGTGAGATGCAGTAAGGGACATCAGGCTCACTGATGGAAATGGTTTGGATGCTGCGTGAGATGCAGTATGGGATATCAAGCTCAGTGATGGAAATTGTTTAAATTTTGTGTGAGCTGCAGTAAGGGACATGAGGCTCACTGATGGAAATGATTTGTATGCTCTGTGAGATGCAGTAAGGAACATCAGGCTCACTGATGGAAATAGTTTAAATGTTACGTGAGATGCAGTAAGGGACATCAGGCTCACTGATGGAAATGGTTTAAATGTTATGTGAGCTGCAGTAAGGGACATCAGGCTCACTGATGGAAATGGTTTAAATGTTATGTGAGCTGCAGTAAGGGACATGAGGCTCACTGATGAAAATGGTTTGGATGTTGTGTGAGATGCAGTAAAGGACATCAGGCTCACTGATGAATATGGTTTAAATGTTGTGTGAGATGCAGGAAAGGACGTCAGGCTCACTGATGGAAATGGTTTGGATGTTGTGTGAGATGCTGTAAAGGACATCAGACTCAGTGATGGACATGGTTTGGATGTTGTGTGAGATGCAGTAAAGGACATCAGGCTCAGTGATGGAAATGGTTTGGATATTGTGTGAGATGCAGTAAGGGACATCAGGCTCACTGATGTAAATGGTTTGCATGTTGTGTGAGATGCAGTAAAGGACATCAGGCTCACTGATGTAAATGGTTTGCATGTTGTGTGAGAGGTGCAGTAGAGCATAAGACTAGAAGTGAAGTGTACAAGAAGCATTGTGGTCTCATGGAAGGTTGCAGTCAAAATGCCATGGTTAAATTGAGAAGTGGTCCAGGTGTAGTAGCATGCAATAGGGTTACTACCTGTTCCTTTTTATGCAGGACAATCCCTGTTTGGGCACTTGTTAAAAAATTGAAAATGGCAAATTTCCTGAAATTGTACGAGAAAAAGATTAACCTTCCTTTATAAATAGTTAATAAAATAATTATTTTTTTTTATCTGAAAAACCTACATGTTATATGGAACAGCATGAGCAGTTGAAAGACATCCACAACAAGCTTTTATTTTGACAAAAAAATCATGATCAGTCCTTTGCACTGGCTGCAGGTAGAGTTTTTCCAGAAAAATGTCATTTTCCACAATGTGCTAATATGATCTTGGGTATCAACAAGGGCTATTTTGTCATATTCAGGAAAATTCATTACATTGAGTGGCAAAGCTTATTAATTTCAGATTGCACTATACTTCAGCCACTTATATAGTTTGCAGCGTTGACTAAGACTTTGTACTTAAGAGTTTGGGTAATATCATTAATTTCTACAGAAATGTAGCTAGCTTGTCAGTGGACTAGATATAATGTCCAGTGCATGTGCTTTGCATACCTACTTTTATAGATGTCTATCACACATCTGTTTACTTTTAATGAAGTTTAAATGAATCTGCTAGATATTTGACCTGTTTAATAATCACATTACATGCTCCAAGACAGCTGATTTCCTTGCCATCTGAGTCTGTAGTGAGCAGTAAGCCTTTTGCAGTAGCAAAAATAAAAAT
Source organism: Protopterus annectens (assembly GCF_019279795.1). Lineage (NCBI taxonomy): Eukaryota > Metazoa > Chordata > Ceratodontiformes > Protopteridae > Protopterus > Protopterus annectens. Next base: position 953,941,181 of record NC_056748.1, on the reverse strand, counting down.
ACATTTTCCTAGTAAGCTGAGTATAAAGAGCAATTCAGTGGCTCTTTCTCCGTGGTGTGATAGTGGTTTGCCTCTGGTGGAAAGTGAATGACAGGAGTGCTTGATAGACAGGTCATTTATGTACAAAATGGAAATGATATCTAGGAAATTTGAGACTCTCCCATTCATGAAGGAAGTAAAAAAATCAAGGCCTAGAAACAAAAGCTAAGATCACCTTTCCTGCCATAGGACTCATGCGATAAAGGGATTTATCCAATTGGACTTTCCGAATGCACATAAAAATTCATATTGTAGATAGTGATCTCTTGTGTTTTTGATGCTTTACATCACTGAAGTTTTTTTAAAGTTCTACAAAGGCACTGCTGGTCTAATCAGCCAAGTTCATACCTGTACAATATTAAATAAGCAAAGTATTGGTCATGCAGTGGCCTTGTCAAAGCCATCTCCATGAAGAGTAAGCAGACCAGACTCTCTCAGGCATGTGTTCAGCTATCTAGGCACAGCTTTTTCTAGAGCACTGAAAAGCAGAAAGAGAAGGGGGTGGGTCTAAAAGATTACACTCGTGTTGGGCCTGTTCTGCAGAACAGAATGATGGTTACTAGTTCCTAAAGTTTAAAGATTGAGTAAGAGTTCAAGAACTTTAAGTAAAAAGAAACAAAAGAGTCAAAACCAAATTAAGCAGTGCCTGAATGAGATTCACCTTGAAAATTATGGAGTAATATGAACCTGCTTTAGCTTGCCTTTTTATTCATTTGATATCTGAGGCTAGAAGAAATCTTCTTTGACAGATACCTGCACTGTTCTCTGGTAGTCATGGATTAGGACAATACCAGTGCTGGATTCCTTCCTCTCATTCATTTGATACATGTCCTCATAGAAATCCTTGGTGTTTTCTGATAAAGCAAAGTGTTTTTTGTTTCAGATTCAGTTTTTTTCATCCTTAGCGAACTATTTACACTTGTGATTTTTGTCTACAAAATTCTGCCAAAGAATAAATCTTGTTTAGTAATGTATAGTTTATGACTTCCATTTGTTATTTGCTTTTTACCAAATTTCAATCCAGTAAGACTAACCCATTGATTGGGTTCAAAAGTATAGCAATTTTGACATTCTTTGAGATTCTGGATCCTTGGCGTATATTGTATTAGTAAAAGGGGTGCATAGTGAAGCTCCTCTGCATGCTGCATATGGGTAGGCAAAACGTGACCTTTTGGTGGTACTTTCAGACTCATTAAGTGGAGCACACTCATTAGATCAGCTTTTACTGAAAAATGAATCAAAGATGAGTAACGCGTTCCCTGTAGATTTTCTTCCAGAATTAAAGCCTTTCCTACATTCTTGTGTACTCTAGGGATTGGGCTAGGCTCATGTAAGGAATTATTCTGTAATGATAGCAAAATATTCAGTGTAGACTTGAGTGCACTATAAAATCTGATTGTGTTAATTAGGGTGACCATTAGTAAGCTGCTTTTTTTTCTTTTGCATATTTAATTGCATTTGGCTAAAAAGGTGTTTCACAGTGTTCAGAATGTACACAATGTTTACGGAATAATATTGGAAAATGCATTATGGAGAGTTCATGGATGTTAAAAAGAGACAGTGTTAGAAAAGCAGAATTACCCAATTTGAGATACAAGTTTGTACATTCTTCTGTAATTTGAGTCAGTTTTAACTCGAGATTGTGTAGCTTACCTGTGCCATAATGGTTCAGTGTGAGATGAAGTTTCCAAAAGTCCTACATTATGATTTCCTGCATAAATCAATCAATCAATCAATCAATCAATCAATCAATTAATAAATAATATGAATTTATGCTTCTTCAGGAGATGTAACAGTGGGTAATTCGCCCACCTGCCTGTTTAAGTAGTGTCCCACTAAATATCCTAAAGGCAGCCAGTCAGGTTTATGATCATCAAAGCCAGGAGATACTGCTATTAAGCAGCAGTGTATTATCAAGGGGTAAGGAACAGTCTCCTCTACAGCTCTCAGTCCAAATCTGGGAGTTGGAATGACTGTCAGAATTGCTTTATGATTTAAGGAATTATGTCATCAGGTTTCAAACATTATTCCACATAAACTGCATTCTCAAGCTTGTGTGTCTTTAGTAAAGTTTCTAGAGAATTACACTTAGTTGGTGCCTGCCTACAATGAGGACACCATTGGTACAGGTGATAAATGAGATGCTGATGGTTACTGAAATGTTTCCACTTTCCAAACTGCAGTAAAACTGAATGAGTAACTATGGCCATTTAGGAGGATAGAAAAGAGCAAGTGTATGTAATCTGAGTTCCCTTTAGTTTGTTTTGTATTTGACCGAGCATGTTTGCTCACTGCACTTTTCAGTAATGTGCATTCACCTATCTGGGCTTGAATTTTGCACTGTTTTGTTATTATTCTGTGCACTCTGATCTCTGGTTTGACCATCAAACTTTCATCCTGCTGTGCCCAATTTGCCATTCATCTCTCAGGATCAAGGGTTGGGCAGCAGGAATGGAGCCATCCAGATTTTCTATGTACTGCTTAACTGTTCCCGTTACACATCGAATGATGGCCTCAAATGATGAAATGCAATGGTTGGCATTATATGATAGCCATTCTCCCACTTCTGCTATGGTATTCTGCGTCCTGTCTTTTTAAAGAACTAACACTACCTGTAAACTCTGGTCTCCACTGGGAATTCTTCTTACGGTAAGCACCCAGGGCACATTCTCCTTGACCTTCCCCAAGAGTGACATTAGCAGGCTCTGTGTCATCAAGTCTTTCTTTTTCTTGCAAATTCCTTTGGCACTCAAGTTGCTAGTCCAGCTGACATCATCTACATCATGATCATGGCTTTATCCCTTTATCCCAGAAGAGCAAATAGTTTCATTCAATTTTGGCAATGCAGTCATGTTTAGAGTTGCTGGGTTTGAAATAATAGTTGTGGAACCATGCAAATGAGTATCCCCCAAAAAAGTGGTTTTATTCCTTGATAGGGTTAGGTAGTGCAATTTTAGTTGAAGACCATCAACTGTTTATATTAGTCAGGGGATGTGGCAATCACAAATGAGGCTATGGAGAGAAAGCTTTAATCTTGGAATGTTTACTTAGGGTCCATATTCGTCTACCAAAAAGAAATATCCAAAAACATCTAAATATTGAATGCAAAACATCGAAATGTAACATTACCGAACGCGTATGACTTTGAAAAATCATTTATCGAATGGCCATAGTTAGCCAACTACAAGGAAGTAATGCGATGCATATGGTAAGTGAAGAAAACCTTTTAAATTTGCCCTTTTCCCCAATGTAATGTGATGTTGGAGTTGGATTATGTAGTTAGGGGGATGTTAAGGGGTCTATATTACATATCCGAACATTTAAATGTTCAAATCGCTAAAGATCGACCTTTAGCGATCAAAAATTCAAATGTTCGAATATGTAACAAAACAATAAAAAAAAAAAAGGAATGGGTTTAAGCAGGAGGTCAAGCCCCCCCTGCACCCCCACACCCCTCGCTACTTAAATATACCAACTCCGAGATCACACTTCAGTGCACTACAGTGCAGAAACAGGAAATTTCCCATTCCCTACACTGTGGCGCGCTCTTGGAGTTGGTATATTTAAGTAGCGGGGGTGTGGGGGGTGCAGGGGGGCTTGCCCCCCTGCTTACACCCTTTATTTTTTTTATTTCCTTTTTTTTTTTTAATTTTTATTCATATTTGAACATTTAAATGTTTGATCGCTAAAGGTCGATCTTTAGTGATTCGAACATTTAAACATTCGGATATGTAATATAGACCCATGTTAAGGCTGAAGTTCCCCACCTTGGTTGGTTGTGCTTGCTATACTGGCTGACTATGGCAATTCAATGAATGATTTTTCAAAGTTATATGCATTCATTAATGTTGTGTTTTGATGTTTTACAATCAATATTTAGCCGTTCCTGGATATTTTTTTGGTAGCTGAACACAGACCCATTTTCTTCCACTTAAAGTGAATAAAAGTAATTAACTTGAACAATGATTTGCTAGAACAGTAAGTCAAACACTTTTCATTGATTAAACTAAACACATATGGAATCAGAATATGGTAGATTAATGTAGATGGAAAATAAAAATAAAAAAAAACAAGGTCAGTGGATTATGAACTCTGTTTACTGAACAAAAGTACAGTAAGGACTTTAATGTGCAATGCACTTCCTCAGACTCTTCAAAAAATAATGCTTGTACAGAATGATACAGAAAAATATAGAATCAGATAAAAATTTCATCAGATATTTCATTCAGGCTGTCTAGATTTTAACAATGGCTTGATGTCAAATACTGTTTGTTCAATGTGTAAGCTACTTCCTAGGCTACTCTGCACATGAATTTGATATAAAGTGGCTTGTATTAAATACGTTTTTATGTAATCTTAAATTTTTTGGAGCATTTTTTATGTGTCTTAGCACTTCTGAATTTATTAATTTTAAAGGTTATGGCCATGATTTGTTGATTGGTAGAACATTGTGCAGTATAAATTAGTGAAGGCAGATACAGCCTTTAGGGTGAGGGTGATTTCAAGAAACACTGAGCATGTGCAGAGGAAAAAATAGAACTGCATGCCATGCATTCCATAAATGCATAATGACATGCAAATGAGGACCTCCATACAAATGAACCAGATGATATATGCAAATGATGTTACCCAAAATGGAGTTTCAATTCAGGAATGTATAAAATAGTAAGTCTGCAGTGAGGGACATACCAATTTTTTTACACCAAGAATCACTGTATATAAGGGAAGCAATGTTTAAATTAGAAATAGCTGCAGTCAGCAGATTAGAAGTAGCTATAGTCAGCAGTATGTCTTAATGGGTGCCATCAAATTCTTTGTCCGTAATGTTGCATGTCATTGCCCTTGTCAAAATGGAACATGTAAATAACAGTACCTGGTATACCTCCAGCACACATTCTATCAGATTATTGACCTTTTTGTGCATGCATGCAAATTGTCAGGAGCCTTGTTGAACTCTGCACCCACAAGTGAAATCAAGTGAATGTGTAGTGTTCCCAGACCTGTGAGTATTAACCATCTTAGTTACGAGAATCTTTTGGAGATCTGCTGGCAACATATTTTGGATAAAGTGGCATCAGTCTCATGAATTCTAAATGAATTCCTCACCATTATGCTGCAGAATGTGGATATCTGCTTTCCAGGGCTACAAAGAAGAGAACTACCACCAACATACCCTATTTGCCTGAGGACCAGCATAAATTTTGTACAGATTGCTATCATGGATTCATTTGGTGCAGAGGGACTGCAATATATCAAAAGGAAGTCTGTCAATCTTGTAATTACAAGTGATCCTTAATGCCCAGTGTAGTATTTAAAACTTGTCCGTACACCACCAGGAAGCTCCCATGGTGCTCACATCTGGCACATCTAGCCTATGCTAAGAGCCGCTGTAAGAATACTTGCCATAGGGTAATATAGCTGGCATAGGTACACATATGCTAAACAGACAGATCTACACATATAGGTAACATGCAAGCAGGGACCTTGCCGCATAGAATTTGCTGTTTGTTTTGTGTCATAAGTGATGTCAGAAGTACCCTACAACACTAATTGATGACCATCACTTGCAAACCCCAGAACATGTAGGAAATAACCCGTAGTGCAGCAAATGATCGAGATCCAAGGAACTTATTGTCCTGCTGCACTCAGCCCTTATTAGGCCAGTAATTGAGCACAGTTCGCCATTTGCCATGTACTTGACTAGGCACTTACAGCAGCTGGAGTGATCTCAGAGGTTCCTCACAAAGATAAACAACATGAGCTTTGCATGTAGACTAAAAGTCCTATCCCTTTACTCTGTCTCCTATCAACTATTAAGGGATGACCTATGTCTGACCTACAATGCACTTACAAATCCAGCCCTGAAGGATCTGCTACATATCCATAAGTCAAACAGCACAAGGGTCACCTGATCTAGAGATCTTAACTTAGAAACTCAAACAAAACATGCTGGAGAGACATATATGTATTTCAGAGATTGTCCTTTCTTTGGAACAAGCTTCCTATTCACATTAAGAAGAGCCCTTACCTGGCTCTTTTCAAATGTAATTTGGATCAATGGGTGGGGAATCACAAATTCACACCTGGGGTGTAGTGCCTATATCCCTTTGTGACAAGGGCAATCTGTAAGGTACTCAATGCACAGGCAAAAATACATACCATTAGGGGCCATATATTGGGTAAAGTCAGATTATACTGGCTAGGCTTGTAAGGGCCCTTAGGCTGTTAGCCTAGTAGTGTCCTATAAACTTATAAAAATTTAGTGAAGTGGATGTTCGGTCTACTCAAAGGACACTTCCATTGCCTATATATATGTCAGGACAGACACTGTCATACATTCTTGAAATCTAAAGGAAGATTTTTTGTTTTTTGTTGTGTGTGCAATGCTGGACAACATGGCATTGAACAAATAGAATGGCAGGAGAACACCACATTCTATTTCCATACCAGCAATGCAGAGTTGGCTGCAATACATTGCACTGGCTAAGAGGCTACAATTGGTGCACAACTGATGGCCATGACAGAAACAACACAGACAAAAATGAAGTATATGTTATCACACCCCACTGCCCCATCTGTGGAATAGACTCCCAACCATGTCAAGCAGAGTACCTCTCTAGCCCTCTTTAAGAGGAACCTGGAAGACTGGATGGGAAACAGAAAATACACTCCTGGGATCCCACCTGTATCCCTGCCCAACAACGGGTGCTGACTTTGAGGGAAAATGGGCAAAGTTCTTGGCTAGGCTTATAAGGGCCTCTGGGTCAATAGTCTAGTATCATTATATGACCCTATCAACCTATGAATCCTGGCTATACAGGACAGTGCATGGACTAGCCATATAGGGCATCAAATGTCACCATACTCACAAATGTTAGGGGTGGACAGATCACAACCATCATCACTTGCACAGATTTGGTGGAATAGGCACAGGTAACTGTGACACTATGAGAAGGAGTAGGATTGTGACAGGGTGCACAACAGCATTGCATTCTAGGAGGTTGTGTGAACCCGTGGATCATATTCTCCAGTACTATGGTGAAGCTGCAATGACATGACCATTAATGGTGGCCACCATCAAGGTTTGATGCAGTCCATGGCAAGGAAGGGGTATAACTCTGGAATCATGGGATTCACCCTGATTGGGGCATGTTGTGTGTTGATCCTGATGAGCATTGTTGCTCATAAGTATTTATCGACCACAGGAAGTATGGAGCCAGTGTACTGAAAAGTGACAGGGAATCAGTCCAACTAGTGGGATGTGCACATGCAGACTGATGAAGTCACCCAGGTACTGAACTAAAGGTGCGTTATGGTCCATGACTGGATGATGCTGACCAGCAGGCATGGTGGCCTGTTGTCTCTCCAATGGTCCAGGTAATCTGGCTTAGGACTGTCTATGTCCAAACTCTTTCATCCTTAACCTACCATAGGCATTGAAGCTATGGTCACTAAGTGCAGTTCAGAGGGAGAATGCAGTGTGTGTCTCATGGACCCACCAACAAAGGCAGTATTTGTGATTGGTGAACACACCAGTATATTATCCCTTTCCCTGTACATCATGCCGCTGCGCACTTGTAGCATGTTATTCTTAAGTAGGTGGAACAAACGCAACATCTACAAAATGATGCAGATATCTGCTGGTTAATGCCAAGTATGCAGCCATATAAGAAATGGTTCTCAGGTCATGGCAGCATCTAACTCTTCTTTGTCTATCTCCTGTGGTGGGTATCTGCACATTAGATGTGAATTTCAGATGCTCTCTGTGCTGGGGAACACAAATGGAGACTGTGATAGACTGTTAAGTAGATGCTTCCCTCATATGTTGATGAGGGTGTGTGCTCAGCCCGTACTTCTACAGGGGCCACTGCAATCATAGATATAGACTACTGCTCCCCATGCATTGTTGCAAAAAGTGCCACTGTGTCATCAGACCATGCCACTTGCACTGTTGCCTTAATCAGCCACAGTTGCCCTGTTGATATCAGCCCTGTGTTTTCCTGTTGTGCGGAATCCTCCAACATTGGAACCTAGGAATACATATGATATCATTGTATCTCGATACATGTAACCTCTTTTGGAATGCCTATCACTACAAATTAACATACAGCTATACCATGTTTTGACAGGCATACCTTGATGTACAAGTTGTTGCACTTGCAGACAAGACGTGTTTGGAAACAGGATTGGCCTTAGGCCAATTGGACCTATTTGGCCCAGTAGGGTACCAGTTCCTCAGGGGCCCTAAGTCATTAAGTATTATGTGGCCCAGAGAGTTTACTGAGAGACACGAAAAGCAAAGTGAAAGCCATTTAGCTACTGTTAATCATGATCCCTGGTAGTTACAAGTCTTGTTAGTGGAGTTGACATAATTTCCCATTATGCATTGCACAAATGGCTAGTCCAGTGTGATTAGTGACTGCAGCTTCATACCTCTTGTATGGGTCACAGTATTAGCTGCTCACTGTCCCATAGTGGTCAGCTGCTGTTGTCAAATCCTCAGTGGGTTTTCAATCCCAAACTGGTGAGATTGACCATCTGCTTTTGTGTACCACTCATTAGCTGTTCTGAAGATCATGAGATCATGCTTAATTTGAAGACTGATAGAAAGGTATTGCGTTTTCTTTTGTTTCTCTTGCTGACATCGGATTTATGATTGGTTGCTAATAAATACAGTTATAAGAAATAACTGTGAGATAATTGGTCTTAGGCAGTATGAAAACAAACACTAGTAAGCATAAAAATAAAAACTATTGTGATGTGAGGTAGCTCATGATTACTTAGACTTGTGACAGTTACAGATTCATCAGTATGGTAGAGAAATGCGTTTTAATCACAGACAACGACAAAGTATATCCAGATGTGTGTGTGTGTGTGTGTGTGTGTGTGTGTGTGTGTGTGTGTGTGTGTGTGTGTGTGTGTGTGTGTGTGTGTGTGTGCATATGTGCTGAGTGTTAGGATGCAGAGTTGGACAGAGAAATTATTCACCCAGCTGAAAGTGGAAAAACAGTAACATTAACAGTTTGACTCATAAATACACTGCAGCCCCCTGTATCATAGTTTGAGTCACTTACAAAATAGGAGGCAAGTATAAAATTAAATCCAGAAAATGACTGTAAGTGGATTGGGGAGGCGTTTTGGGGGAAAGTGTATCATACAAAGCTGAACAAACTGTGTAGGTTGTGCATGTTCTGCCTATATCTATGTGGGTTAGCTTAAGGCATTCTGATGTCCTCCCTTTGGTCAATACCTGGTGATTACTCTACAAACTGTGTAGGTTGTGCATGTTCTGCCTATATCTATGTGGGTTAGCTTAAGGCATTCTGATGTCCTCCCTTTGGTCAATACCTGGTGATTACTCTACAAACTGTGTAGGTTGTGCATGTTCTGCCTATATCTATGTGGGTTAGCTTAAGGCATTCTGATGTCCTCCCTTTGGTCAATACCTGGTGATTACTCTACAAACTGTGTAGGTTGTGCATGTTCTGCCTATATCTATGTGGGTTAGCTTAAGGCATTCTGATGTCCTCCCTTTGGTCAATACCTGGTGATTACTCTACAAACTGTGTAGGTTGTGCATGTTCTGCCTATATCTATGTGGGTTAGCTTAAGGCATTCTGATGTCCTCCCTTTGGTCAGTACCTGGTGATTACTCTACAAACTGTGTAGGTTGTGCATGTTCTGCCTATATCTATGTGGGTTAGCTTAAGGCATTCTGATGTCCTCCCTTTGGTCAATACCTGGTGATTACTCTAAATGATCCTTGCATGCAGTCCTTACTGTTGCCCGTATGATACTGGATGTAGCTAGAAAAGAGTCAAGCATTAGACCACTTACACATTTTAAAAAGTAATTAAACAAATACAAATAACGTTTTTCTAAATAGTTATAATTAATGTAGTCTGTGAGCAATGCTGTTTCTAAGGAAAGGCCTGCAATCATTAGCATTTCATCATAATTCTGGGGGATTCTGAAAAAGTTCAGCAGTTTTATGTGGTTTTACAGAAACACATTGTCTGTATCAAGGTATGAAAATTAATTGGGTAAGGAATTCTGGTCATTCTTAGCAAGTGCAGTAAGAAAGGGGTGAGCTTAGATGAGGATGTATAATGGAGGTTAGAAATGTTTCATGCCATTGTTGTCCCTCTATTCTTCCCATAACTGTTATGCACAGCCCCACTGATTCCCTATTTCCACTACTTTCTGGCATCCATGAGCATTGTGCATAGGAGGTGGGAGCTGCGGACTGTGATGAGTCAGACAATTTCACCAGGTTTCATGTTTCAAAATGAACTTACTTCAGAGTAGCATGGTGTGCTTGCTGTTGTCTGCAGAGCTGCTCAAAGAATGCTGACATGTATAGAGTACTTAACTTAATACAATAGGCTCTTTATTCATTTTGTTAACAAATGTTAACCAAAGCAGAGCACTGATTCCCCTAGGGCATTTTCACAGAAAGAAACAGAAAAATGTAATCAATATTAATTCAACAGTGGTAATGTAAGAACAAGCAAGCAGGCAGACAGGTGTAAATCAGGAAAATATGTACATAAAATAACCTGATCATAAGTAGATGGATACAAGAATTTAAGTGGTAAAATCAGTAAGAAGACTATGTTTACACTGTTATAATGTCATATAGATTAATGTTCTATAACGGAAGTTACCACTTTACACTGTTATAATGTCATATAGATTAATGTTCTATAAAGAAAGTTACCAATCATTTACAGTATAAATTATTATTGGCGTAGGATATGAACTAGAATAAGGCATGAGTTAAATGACTACAAGAAGAGAAAAAGGGAGAAAAAAGAGAAAAAAAAAGAAGGTGCGAGAGTGTGTCTGTGTATGGGTGGGGGTGGGGTAAAGTGGGCAGATGGAGCTGGACAGTACTGTAGGAGTGTGGGATCATGTTTACTGGTAAGCCAGGGTGCACCCATCCTGTGAAGCACTGTGTGGATACAGGACTTCAGTGGCCCATTAAACAGTTACCTTTGAGTGCACCTGTGTGACTTTAGCAGACCCTGACAGAGGAACTGCTCAAACTCTTGAGTCAGGGGTTATCCAGGAGTCCAAATAGTTTACTTCTGTTTTAACATGTATTATGAAGGAATATGAGCTAACAAATAAACATTTTATTTTATGTTTATTATGCAATAATAGCATATATTCCATCTAGCCCAGGAAACTGGCAGGGAGGGTGGGTTGGAGTGATAGATAGAGGGGGATCAACTGGGAGGTGGTCTCACCAAAATAGTCCAAATTGGGCCCAGCAGTTGCCAGCCCTGCCTGGAAAGACAGATGTACAGGAGGGCATCAGTCAATCCTTCCATTAAAGTCTAGTGGAGTTTCCTATTCAATACCGAGATGGACATTACTAACCTGGTGTATCCACAACTGACACACATGAAGTTGGTATTAACTGAGCTTCCAACCACACCATCCCAAGGTATGTGGGCCTCTCTCTCTCTGGCCAAAAGTAAGGCCAAAAATTTGTTAGCCAGTCTGAGGTACTTTCATTTTGGTGGTTCAGCTTATGTAATAGACATGTCTGTTACAATATACCAAGCCTTTTCCTTTGCTGTGTCAGATCAGAAATCCTTTGTCAAATATGTTGAGACCTATTGTGGCTCGCCATAGCATTCACATCCTGACCTGCACAAGTCCCTACCAAATTTGGTTATTATACTGCTTGTTTGAAACAGCTTCATCCAGGAGGTGCATGCCATGTGTGCAGACAGCCTGCAGTATCACTTCCTTCTCTGGAGAGAGAAATCTTCTAAATGTTGCCTCCTTCAGGTAGCTGTGTTAATATATATACACCTGTGCGTAAAGCATATTAGGCAGTGGGTATGTACAGTATGCTGTAGGATGCCATACTTATGGCCAGGTCTCCTCTCTGTGTCTGTTTATGAACTTTACATAATGCTGTGGACATCATACCTCATTTCTGCATTGTGTCTATGACCACTGGATTCCTCCTTATGAATCTTTTTATCACCTGCAGTTAGTGCAATGCACCTCCGTCTGCCATGCTACAGTCTGTAGCCATGCCTCAACATGTGGCTCTGGAATCCCATATCACCTGCAGCATGTCCTTAACAGTGTTTCCATTGTACACGGGTACATTCCAATATGGCATGCAAGTGGAGCATGTAATAGGCCAGTGTCCTACATTTCCAGTTAGACTTACATCACAAAATATGCCTCAGTGTGACTGATATCCGCCACAGGGTTTGCTGTTCTTGCTGAGGTACTTTAACAGGCAGGACCCCTTTCTAAACACTGTAAATCTTCCTTGAATCTGTAAAGATGCAAGACTGTAAAATCAATCAGTATTGAAATTCCTCTATTCCACACTTGTACAGTATTTATGGTTGCATGAAATGGTAATGACACTTTATAGCATTCTACAAAGTGAAATAAGTGTAGAGGTTATGCTAATGAAGAACTGCACTGCTGTTTTCAAATTTTTTCTAATGCACATTGTATAACTAGACATGTTAGTGTTAGCCATATACACTGCAGTAACCGTGAGGCTTACGACCTGTATAAAGCATACAGCACATGCACACTTGCAACAGTGCTGTACAGCACTACATCTGCTCTTAGCACCACAGTGCAATACTGCAGAGCTACGGCAGTGCCACATGGCAGTGCTTTGTTGCATGATATATAATCTATACATATGTATCCATGAGGATTACTAGTGGCACAGCAGGTAGTGTTGGCACCTTACAGGAAGCAGTTCTCTGCTTCTCAGCTGAGGGTGCATTCTGTGCAGAATTGGGATGTCCTGCCTATGTTCTTGTGGGTTTTCTCAGTTTTTTTTTCCCCACATTACCAAGACATTCAGTAGGTGGACTGGACACTCTAAATTGGCCGTATTTTTGAGTGTGCATGCAAATGTGTAGTATGGAAGTACAGCCATGGCCAGGCTAGCCACACTGCAGTGTGACCATAGCCTCTAGATTATTGTTACTGTTGATGCAACACAGAACTCCATGTACAAATATGGGAAAATGGGGTATATGTATGGAAATGTGTAATCATGATTATGGGTCTATCAATATGCTCCTTAAGTAGACCTGAGTAAGAGGTTATGGCTATTGCAGGCAGTATATAATGCAAACTTTAAGCATGGTATACCAGAGACAGCAAGAAGTTCTTATTGCTTCTGCACAGGGAGGTTCAAGAGTCCCTTAAGGGCAATATGATGGTCTCTTGCAGAATGTGTATGGCTGACATGAGCTTGCCAGGTTGGTGAGTGACACCACTGGTATCCCCTTTTAATGTCTGTATTGCTATGGTGATCTGAAGTGATACCACCTTAACATGCATTGATTGCAGGAAGCAGGGGTTAGAAAGGGACAGACAGAAATATGTTAGCACTTATTTTTGCTCTTGTGCTATATTATCTATTCTACATGTATACTTAGTATATATAAATGTGGATGTGACAGTAGTTGAGAGTGACTTTACTGTGAGCAGACTGTGTTTAATTACACATCATATGCATGTAAAATAATTTCTTCTGTGGAGCAGGTTTACTTATTTTGTTTTATTTATTTATTTATTTTTACTTTGCTTACTTCCTTAATAATTTAATTGTGTTTACCAGGATAGAACACTCACCAAAAAAAAAAAAATCAATTACAGGCTCAGCCTGTGTTGCATATTACAATAAGTAAGTACATAATGACTGATGAAGAAAGGCAGTATTATAGAGGAAATCACCATAAAATGTAAGAATATGTGGTGCTAAAATCAATATACAACATTTGAAAGGAGATGAAATTATTATACATCAAACAGAGAGAAGCTACAGAATGGGAGAAAGAGTACATGCTGAGCTGGGTTGTGGTAATGGGATTATATATGTACTTACCAAAGAGATATCTCATAGATTAATGAGGAATAGGCTTTTAAATGAGTAGGCTATTTGATAAAAGTGTGTAGACGTTTATGAAGGTGATGTGTCCTGTTTTATAGAATTTAGCCCTGTCCTGATTTAACAGAACTTGCTTGAGCTGTGATCAAAAGTTGTTATGGATTGGAATTTGTCTCAGTATGCCAGGAGGGAAAGTTTTGATATTACTGCAGAGAAGGTGTTATTAAGGCAATGACGAATGGTGAGGCCTGGAGAGCAGGGGCAAAGCTAAAATGACTCATGAGGTTATAAGTTGGGATAAATCCAGTGAGTCTCATGGTGAGTGGTGAATGCATTTCCCTTTTTTTTCCAAACACCTTTATTGAACTATCACTTGTGACATAGGCAAATTTACATCCATATAAAAATAATCAAACTATATTAAAATAACAAACATTATACTTCACATATATTGCTATAGATCATATAACCTAAGCAGTATTACATGCATTATTAAATGATTGCTTTTTGTTTTTACTCAAGAAACATCTTCATTAAACTATCAGTTACTACATAGGCAATCATATATTAACACAATCCTAGTTGCAATAATTTTACATCACAAACCATACTGACACAAGGTGAAAGCATATTCTGGTGCAGTAGTTTATAGAGTAGGGGACCTAGGAGGAGATTTGTTGTACCTATAATTGTGAGACAGTTAGTTTTGAAGAGTGTGGTGCAGTGATTCTTCTGGCAAGGGAAGTTAGTTGTAACACAGCAGATTTTGCTGGAGAAGTTTGTTGTGTTGAGATATTTGTATTAGGGGTAGTTGACAACAATGATAGGCCAAACTCTAAGAGTGTAAATACTATTCCCTTTATTTTTACTACTCTTGACAGGTGAAGATAGAAATCAAGCCAGTTTCTGGATTTCTGGCCTATAAACTTACTTTAAATTCAGACAACCTATGACTGATATAATAATTTTAGGATAGCATACTGGTATTACAATCTTCTTAGAGAACCCGTCAGTAACATATAAAGATCATAAATTAAGAATGGGTAAAAAATTTACAGCCAACCTTGTTTCTAAAAGAAAGATATATCACTCACTAATTAAGTACCTAACAACATATGTTGTTATTGTAGTTGTTCAGTATACTGCAAAACTGAAACTTTTTTTAAAGCTGGAACCAAAACGTAAAACGCAGATGATATAGTTTTCCTAGATCTGCAAAGCAATGGAAATACCTAAGCAGAACCAACTGAATAGAGGCTTGTGACATTTCAAGGACAATGGCCAAGGGAATACTAACAACAACCCTATCAAAGAAATGGAACCTAAGCAATATCAAGTAATCTGACAAGTGAAGCAATTAGAGTTCAGCTCTACAGGGTAGGCCCCCATTCCTGACATGCATATGCTGTTTCCCTGTTTGTAAACAACAGCACCTGTTTATATTCATTTGCCAGGCTATACAGGCAGAGGATATTTATGGTTTCATGTCTCTTAGGAGCAGGGCATCTCTTTATCAAACAGTTGTGCAAGGACAGCTATGCATTGGACAAGTGTGCAAAGATGCACTTACAGAACAGTGGTTGCACTGCACATGGACATTTCTTTTTGGTCCATGGTGCAGTGATGACAGAGTTTATGACAGTAAATAAAAAAAAATGTAGGTAAAGAAACATCCTGCATGGCTGTTTGGTGATGTGCGTGTGTGTGTGTGTGTGTGTGTGTGTGTGTGTGTGGGGGGGGGGGTACAGTGGTCACATTTCATCATTTCATACTCCCCCAAATTGATAACTTTATATAAATGTTTACATTGTTTGTCTTGCAGAATTAATAGTTGTTCAGCTGATATCTGCACTTTTGCTGTAGATTTTATCCCTTCTTAAAAGAGAGCATGTATTCCTGTTGCTGTAAGATGTATGTATGCTCTTTGTCAATATGTATTTGCCCAAGTGACACTAAACTGAATGTTTAAAATACTAATTTCATAAACTTTCATTTAATTATATCAGTTAAAATCAGAATAATATATTTGATAAAACTCTGACAAAAGTGGTTATTGAGTTCAGTTGATAGCAGCAGTTACTGCTTAAGCCTAGCAAGGTGCTGATTAATCTGAGAATTAAGTGAATGATAAGAGCTATAATTTAAATTAGAAAATGTCTCTTTATGAAAAACAAGTCAGCAATATTTCCCACGTCACCCATGTGTGACATCTGTATGGCACTGAGTGCCACTTCAAGATGAAATGCAAGCCATTCTTTGCAGTTTTGCAATACATTTCCACTAGAATTGATTTTTGTAGCTTATTTTTCATAAGGCCTATGTCCCTCACTATTTATTCTGTAATAACTTGTAACTGAAGAAGTACATCATTAAATAGCAATCCAAAATAGTCTTTATTAAATTAAAAGTAAACCAAAGACAACATGATCAAGCAAATAAAGTATTTTATAGCAGGAGCGAGCTAGTACTTTGTCTACATAAGTGAGAACTCTGGTTTCTCAAGCACGGCAACATGTGTGTATTAATAAAGTATTAAAGCAGGCAATACTAGTACTTTGTTTACACAAGTGAGTATCCTAGTTTCTTAAGCACAGCAAAGTGTGGGTTAAGTATTATAGCAGGAACCTGTACTTTGTCTACTCAAGCACATCAATATGTGGGTAGTAATGAAGTATTATATAACACAATCTAGGCCTTTGTCTACATAAGTGAGTATCCTAATTTCTGAAGTAAAACAGTATGTTGGTATTTTCTTCACAATGACAAGGCAATGGAAAAAGCCATGCCACAAAATAAAAGTGTTACCTGCCAAAATGATGAAGTCAACTGCATTTGGAAGTGTAACTGTGCTTTACCAGCACAGAAGTGTGAACATGTATGAACTTCTGAAGCAAAATGTCATCAGTTGTCAGAGAGCTTCAAATGATAAATTATGCAACTTAGCTGAGTAACTATTTCATTCTCTTGGAGATTATTTTGAGGTGCTTGTATTCTTTAAAATACACCTGCTTGCAAGCAGAGTTAAGAACAAGTTTCCCAGTCTTTTTTATTTACTTGTAAAGTTAACTATTTGCTTCCTTTTTTCTTTTGTTTTCTTACTTTTGCCTGTTAGAACAGAATAAAGTCAGTGTGTTCTGGATGGGAATAGAAAGATTACAGTTCCTTAAGGGTTTTATCATATAAAATATAACCACACAAATGAATGCTACATAGGTGTTGTATTATATGAAAAATATGCATGTATGATATGTGCATATAAGCTAATTAAATATCTACGAGTTTCATAGGCTAATTAAACATATAATCCTTACATTTTTAAGTAAAAAATCCAGATATCTTTTAGTATACCAGGCACATTTATTATAGAATGGTCATTCAAAACTGAAAAGAAAAAGTCATGAACTACAAATCACATGCATAAAGCAAACTTTCCTGGGTTTCTAATGGTAAATTAGTAGGCATGCAGAATAAGGTTATTGCACCATTGAAAAACTGTTTCAAACCCATAGATAAAGGTTCCATAAAGGAGCAGAATCCTTTTGGAAAACTCCTTAATTTCAAAACAGGGCATTTACAAATGGAAAGAGACTTCACATACCTGGCTGACTGATAAACATACCTGTGGCACTGAGCACTCATCCAGATGTGACACTTTATGCATTTTTAAATTAAGGGCAAAAACAATGAGACCATATAGACAATGGAAATAATCCTACAGAATATGGTATTCCTTTCCGCCATTAATCTATTTTACACCAGATGTAGGCAAGATCAGGAAAAACTTATTTCTGCTATTAATTTGACATTTGTTTATCGGTTAGGTCTGACTGGGGCAGAAAGAACCCATTTTCAGTGGAGACCCAGGGAGAAATGCTCCAGTTACCTACAGACGTACAATTTTTATATAGACAAGATAAAAACTGCATGAGTTACAAGTACATACAGAGATGTGAAAAATAAATTTTATGCACTTAAGTTTCTCCACAACAAGTACAAGTATGACTCTGTCATTGTCCATGTTGATATGAATGACTTGAGAAGTACCTCCCTGGACTATATGAACAGAGACATGATTGAGCTCTCAGAGTATGTGTCCTGGGCAGGTGTGACCCTAGCCCTAACCAGCAACCTACCTTCACAGAGAATGATACTACAATACAAACAAAAAATTTCAACAATTGGCTTAATTTCTGGTGTAATTCCAAAGGGATCCATTATCTGTCTGGCTGAAATTACATGGTTGACAGGCCTCAATGCTTTGCCAGAGATGGCCTCCACCTGTCACCACTAGGATTCCAGATCCTGGCTAAGGCTCTTGCCTCCCCATTGTGTCTTTTTTAGGCAATGCCCCAAAGACAAATCTTCCAACATAAAAGATCTGTCAAAAAGCAAATTGAAGGTCATGCTGCTTAACTCTAGGAGCCTTAACCTGAGAATGCACTCACTGGAGGCTCTCCTTGCACTGGAAGATGCCGATGTCTGTGCAGTCATGGAAACTTGGTTTAGGGCTGCAGAGAGTACCCCTGCCTTACCAGGCTATACCTCATTCCACACTTTCTGACCCAAAAATTAGGTTGGGAAGACTAAGGATGGAGGAGTCTCTATCTTCATTAAGGACAGGCACACCTCCAGGCTGGTTTGCCAGCATGACACACTGGAACTACTCCAGGTGCAACTAACAGTTGGCAAGAAACCCATCCAAGTTATAGCCAGCTATAGACCCCCCCCCCGTGACTCAGGACACCCATTCTTTCAACCTGGATCTACTTGACTCCAGCAAGGTACCTTCTAAAACCCTGATCCTTGATGACTTCAACTACCCCACTATAGAATGGGTGAACTATTCCTGTGCTAATGCACTCACCCAATGATTCCTTGACTTCATCAGTTCTAATACACTAGACCAGCTCATCTCATCCTCCACAAGGAGAGATAGTATTCTGGACTTGGTCCTCACCAACATGGGCGACTGCTGCACCCCTCCCATAGTATGTTCTTCCCTGGTGAGATCAGATCATTGGTCTGTCTCATTCGAAGTTTTATCCCACCCAACCCCCACCCCAGCCATAATCAAGCTAAACAACTTCTCAAAAAGCTGACTACAACCTCCTAAGGGAGGTTATCAGTAGTTTCACACAACCACCCCCCTCAGAAGATGCAGACAACTATGCTGAACAGTATGCAAATGCAGTATAAAAGCACCTGTAGAATTGCATGGACTCAGCCATACTCAACAGAACTAAAACCTGCTCCTCATGGAACCTGTCTGGTGAACATCTTCTATCAACAGGCTTTACAACACAAAGGACAAATCTGTTGTCCAAGGATAAAAATTAACAAATTCCAAATTGGAAAAACTCCCTCCTTAGCCTCAACAGGCAAATTAGATCACTAGTGAAAACCTCCAAAGCCAGCTCAGAATTGAAACTAACCTCCAAAACAAAGCCTTCTTCAGTTACACCAAGAACCTCCATGGCAAAGCCCAGGTTTGTTCTGAATTAGTACGTAACAGTATCACTTACACTGATCCAGTTGACTTAGCCAACTTGCTAGCAGATAGGTTCAGCACAAACTTCACCCCCCCCGTCCCCCAAAAGGCCCTTTTGACATCCTCGATACTTGCTCTGCACCTCACATCAATGTAATTCAAGTGTTAAAGACCCTATCCAAGGCAAAGAACACAGCTTCTATGTGACCTGCTAGTATCCCAGGCTATATTCTGTACCATCTCCAGCAAGAACTAGCTTTGCCAGTGAGCACCCTATTCAACCACAGCCTAAGTACAGGCTTCATTACAGCAGAGTGGAGAACTGCCATTGTCATCCCCTTGCACAAAAGTGGTGCCACTACTAACCCTGGAAACTATTGTGCCATTAGCTTGACAAGTCTGATCTGTAAAGCCATGGAGCGCATTATCATGGATCTCATAAACAAGGACATAGGCACACTCCAAACACTTGACCCCACCCAGTTCAGATCCGTCAAGGACAGATCTTGCCTGTTAAATGTGGTTGACTTCTTTGAGACAGTTGCCAAGGCCATGGATGATGGAAAGTCAGTACATACAGCTTACGTTGATTTGGCCAAGGCCTTTGATACAATCCCCCACTCAGGCATCATTGAAAAGCTAACACAACTTGGCATAAATCCCTATCTCATCAGGTGGGTGGCCAGCTGGCTCACTGACAAGACCCTCAAGGTCAAAATAGGCACCTCCACCTCCGATAGCAGACCTGTCACTAGTGTAGTTCCCCAAGGATCTGTCTTGGGACCTCTACTGTTTGGCATCTACTTCTCAGAGGTCCAGGCAAAGACAAAAGAACTGTGGCTGACCAAGTTTATGAACGACTGTAAGTTGAGTGCTGTCATTGACTCCCCAAATGATGTTAACATACTGCAAGAGGGTCTAACAGCAATTAATGACCGGTACCAAAGTCATGGCCACATGTTAAATGCAAAAAAATGTATCATCATACCATTTGGCAAAAACATGGTCCCTACTGATTACCACATCAACAGCAACCCCTTAAGCAAACAACATGTAGTGAGAGACCTGGGTACTCAGGTTGAAAACAATCTCACATTTGACCATCATGTAGCGGCAGTGGTCAGAAAAGCATTTTACTTGGTTCATCTCATAAGTAAAGGGATTGCATCCAGAAAAAAAGTAGGTTATTATCTCACTATACTCCTCCCTCATCAGACCAATAATTAAGTATAACTCCCCGTTTGGTATGTACTTCTCCAAACATCTGCACCAACTGGAAAGGCCACAGAAATA
This sequence comes from Protopterus annectens, assembly GCF_019279795.1. Lineage (NCBI taxonomy): Eukaryota > Metazoa > Chordata > Ceratodontiformes > Protopteridae > Protopterus > Protopterus annectens. The sequence continues at coordinate 953,920,467 of NC_056748.1, read as the reverse complement.
ACTCACAAAGAGAATCCTTGACCTTCAACATCTGTCCTATGCGGACAGGCTCAAATCACTATCACTCTACTTGGTAGAGTACAGATTGCTCAGAGGTGATCTGTGTCTCTCCTACAAGGCAATCACGGACCCTGCCCTACTAGAGATGCTCCCTATCCATAAGTCTAACTCCTAACATGTTACCCACTTGAAAGGCCTGAATCTAATATGCAACATCAAGAAAACCTGCTGGCGAGATAGGTTTGTCACCCAGAGGCTGCCCCATCTGTGGAATAGACTTCCCATACATGTCAAACAGAGTATCTCACTGACCTTCTTCGAGCGTAATCTTGATGAGTTGACGGGAAACCACAAATGTGTCTCAGGGGTTCCACCTGTGTCCCTCATTGACAGAGATGACAGGTGCAGACTGAGGTTTCTTTTTGGGGATAAACTCTTGGCTAGGCTTGTAATGGCCCCTGGGCCATTAGCCTAGTAACCTCCAGATAGCAACAAATCACCTGAGTTACAGGTAAGCAGGTACACTAATATGAGGCATAGGTTCATAGGTTCATAGATTAGTTCATAGATTAGTACTAAGCTAACTGCCCTTGCAAGCTATTTTAAGCCTAGCCAATTATCCCTTGTGAGACTCAAACGCTGCACCTTGTGTTTGTAAGGCAAACACCTTAACCATTACGCCACTCTCCCAACCCTTCTACTAATAGCAACTATTCAAGTAATTGATATACATATGCAAGTAAATGATACAAAGTGAATGGAGTAAGATGGAGAGAAAGAGAGAGTGAATGAGAGCTGCAGTTGGGTCTGATCTGGAGAAGAGATTAGCCTGGATCAGAGCAAAGGCACAACCAAGAGTTGAACGTGTTTTTCACTGCAGTTTTTAAAGGCAGGTATGTTAGTAGTAGTTCTCACAGTAAGTAGACGAGAGTTCCATTCTTTTGCAACATAGTGGGAGTAGAGGATTGTTCAACTGCCTTAGAGGGTTTGTATGGCTAGACAGAGAAGCTCTTTATTTGTAGACCTAAGTGTTCTGCTTGGGTTGTAAGGTGCAATGATGTTATTTAGTGTTGAGCAGGCTAGGGTTTTGTGGACCATGTTGTGGAGTGTTAGAAGTTGGATATATAGTAGGTAGTTGGGGAGTTCTAGACATTTTTGTGCTTTTATTGACAGATAGTGATGGGTTTTAGTTTTTGAGTTGGTGGCAGACTTGGCCGTTTTATTATAGCACTGTTTCATTTTGGATCTAGAGGAGCTCTGTAAATTGGTACGTATTAGAGTGCTGCAAAGTAGGTTAGAGTGCTGCAAAGTAGGTTGGAGTGCTGCAAAGTAGGGAAGGTAGAAGGAAGGTCTTGGCAATGGTGGTTTTGGAAGAAGAGGTTAGTGTGTTTGTTTCTCTAAAGTGTGCCACGTTTCTGGTATTTTTTTAATGTTTTCTTGAATATGAAGATCAAACCAAAGGTGATCATTTATGTCTACACCCAGTAACTTGGTGTGGTGACAATTTCAAGGGTGGTGATATCAGCAGAGAGAATTTTGAAGTTGTTTAGATTAGTAGTACAGTTCTTTGGTTGAAAAATAAGCAGTTTACTTTTTTTGGTTGAGGAATAGCTGGTAAGCCAGGATTCAACAGCAGAGAAACTTTGCTGAGTATCAGAGAGAAGCTGGGGTAGTATGTGAGAGGTACAGATTATTGTAGAATCATCAGCATATTGGATGACTGTTCCACTAGTAGATGCTGTACAAAGGTCATTAGTAAAAATATGAAAAAGTAAGGGTCCTAGGATGGATCCCTGTGGGAGTCCAGTGGGATTTTGTAGAAAGGAGGAAATAACATTTGACCATTTTACAGATTGTTTTCAATTGTGTAAGTAACTGTAAAATGAAATTAGTGTAGGGGGGTAATTCCTAGGTTAGAGAGCTTGTTCAAGAGTAAAGAGCGAGACACGGTATTGAATGCCTTTGAGAGGTCAAGAAATAGTGCAGAGGCATAGCAGCCTGAGTCTCTAGCTCTGTTTACAAAGTCTGTGAAGGTTAGAAGGGCTATAGTTGTGCTGTGGCAGGGACAAAATGCATGTTGTGTGCTTGTAACGAGGTTGTTGTGCTGTAAGTAATTCATGAGTTGAATATAAATACATTTTTCCAGTATTTTACAGATGGGGGAGAGTATGGCTATGGGTCAAAAGTTTGTAAGTTCAATGGAGTTGCCTCCTTTGTGAATAGGAATGAAAGGGGACTTTTTCCAGATACTAGGTACTTTGGACACAGATATGGATCAATTGATCAGGATGGTGGCTAGGTATGTTATGGAAACAGATATGGATCGATTGATTAGGATGCTGACTGGTTATGCTATGGGGTCAGCTGCTTGTTTTAGGTATGCAGGTGGGAGGTTGTCAGTGGAGGTAGTGCAAGATTTGAGTTTGTGCAGTAATCTTTTTTGTGAGTACTGGTTGAAGAGCAAAAGTGGGATGGTTCTCAGAAAGTGGCTCTATGCAATGGGGTAAGGAGAGAGAGGGGTCTGGGTCAGGTGAATGGTGAGTATTAGGGGTAGATGAAGATGAAGAGTGGCAGGTATTGGAGGTTTTAGTGATCAGATACATAAGTCATTGATTTTATGAAGGGGATGTTAAAGTCTTCAGCAATTTGAGAGGAAGGGGCATTTCATTTGTTTTTTTTGTTCCGGGGTGGAGTAATGTTGTGATAGGAGACAAGAATTTTTTTTGCTGAGTTTTGTGCTTCTGCTGTAGCTGACTATAGTGTAGCTGTTTGTATTTGGTAACTAGTTTTTTATCTTGGTTATGTAGCTGCTTAAAAGTAGTTAGATCTTGTTCATTATTACTTTGTTTCCCTAGAGCCCAGGCTGCATCCCTTTTTTCATTAGGTTTTTACATTCCTTAATTAGCCATTGCATGGGATTGTTTTTTATTTATTTTGGTACATACTGGAGCTAGGATGCTTAGTACTTCTAGGAAGCAGTTATTAAAGTAGTGTACTGCCTCATCTAGTGGCAGTACCTTTAGTGGAGACCAGTTTAATTTGTGTAGCAGGTCATAAAACCTGTCATTAATGAAGTTAGAGAGATTACAAACCAATTTTAAGGTGTGAGTTTTTGTAGGGTGAGTATTTACTCGAGTGGCGATGTCAGGTATCTGGTCACTAAGGGTGTTTGGATATGTACCAGCATTGGTAAAGTTAGAAGGGAGTGATACCAGGGTCTATGTTAAATCATCAAATGCTTAGAAAAGTGAACAATGATTTATTGAACCCATGTAAGCAAAAGCTTATAATCTCAAACTCTTAGAACAGCGATTTTTTTCCAAAGGAAAAAAAAATCGCTGTTCCACAAAGCAAAAAAAAAAAATTTAAAACATTACATAAAGTGGAGGGCTTTGCCCCCCACACACCCCGTACTTAAATATATCAACTCTGAGATTGCACTACAGTCATGAAAACGGCAAAGTAACGGAAGCAGCCAATCGATTGCTTTCCCAGGGAATGAATTCGCTTATATGCCATTTCGCTATTTTGCCTTTTCGTGCTTTCAAGTTCAATCAAGACGCATTGAAAAGAATGCATCTTTGATCATTTAATAGGAACCTGTGATATTAGGATCCAGTCTAAGGTGGAATGTTGAATGCATTGTTTGTTGTACCAAGTAGAGCCGGACAATAATTGAGAAAAAAACAGATAGGCTGATACTATTAGTGGGTAGTTGGGATGTGATAGCTTGCCAGTCTATGTTGGTGTCTGCTAAAATGATAGTTTCGTGTTGAAATGTTTGGGTGGTCCAGGACAGTATGTCTTCTAGAATGGGGTGATATTACCTGGGGGGATGTAGAGAAAAATGATGCAGATTCTCACTGTATTGTTAAGGTTTAGGAAAGATATCAGAAGTTCTGCTGCAGAAAAAGTGGAAGTGTCATTAATGTATGGTGTGATATTAAGGTTCTTGGAATCGAGTAATGTTAAGCCTCCACCTTTCATTTGGGTCGTATAAGATCTGAGTAGGCTGTAGTTGGGAAGTAGGAATTCAGAGTCACGTATGTTAGGCTTTAGCCAGGCTTCTGTGAGGGCTAGTATTTCAGGCTTGTACTGATCTATTCAGGCGGGTTCCTATTACGCGATCGAACTTCAACAAGTTTGAACCCTATATGGTCAAAACCATATAGTCGAACTTGCAGAAGTTTGAACACGGAAAAAAAAATAAAATATGCAACAGTAAACTAACTATAGTGCGGAAAGGGAATATTTCCCTTTACTGCACTGTAGTGTGATCTTGGAGTTGGTATATTTAAAGAGTGGTGGGTGCAGGGGTGCTTGCCTCCCTGCTTGCAACAGTTTGTTTACCGTTGCATGTTTTATTTTATTTTTTTCCCGTGTTCGAAGTTTAGAAACTTCGAACAGAGAAGTTTAATATTGTCGTGTTTGAAGTTTCAAAACTTCGATCATGTAATAGGAGCCCTATTTTTTTATGGGCAGATTTGTAGAGATGATTGGTGGTAGGGCCAGGGTTGCGGTGGATGCCACCACATTGTGATAGTAGAGAGATTAAATAGGAGTGTATTTTTTTCAGTTTTTTGGAGGGGTGGCTGTAAATGGTATGAGATTGGGTTTGCTATGTCTAGAGTCCAGGAGTTTAGGTACTAAGTAATAAGGTAAGTCATATGGAAATGGCTGAGGGGAAATATTCTGGAAGCTATAATGGTATACTTGGTGTTGGAGGAATTAGTATCAGTGGGGGTAACTATTCTTGGGGTAAATTGTGGAAGTGATGTGTGTATGAGTATTATTAATATGGAGGTTATTGTGGTTAGGAGTATTATTGTGGGGAGAGGTACATGTTTAGGAGCTAATATGGAGTGAGCCTACTTACTGCTTGTGGAAAAAGGGGTGGAGTAAGTAGGAGTTTATAGTATGGGGTGGGGACTGAGTCATAGGGGAGACTGTGGTAATTTTTGTTTAACTAGGAGATTGGACGGAGTTTGTAAGAGGTAGAGGGAAGGTAGGGTGATACCTATCTAAATGTAAGTGTAGGAATAGTAGAGGTGTGTGGGATTTGGGGGTAGGATAGGGGAGTGGAGCGAGGGTGTCTGGAGCAGGTAAAACCTGGCAGAAAGAGATCCTGCGGCTACAAAAAAAATTAGAATACCTACAAAATGCTTAAGAGCAAGTAAGAAAAAGTAACACCACATTTTAATCAACTTTATTGGAGCTCTTTCACCCAATAAGATTAACCATACCCCTTGGCTTACAAAATAAACTAAACAACTACTTACTTCCAGAGATAAAGGCTGGAAAAATGGCTCAGAAATAAAACCACACCAAATGAACTCAAATATAAGCAACTTCGCAACTATGCCCAAAAGCATGTCATCTATAGTAAAAAAAAAAAAAACTATTTCTCCACTAAGCTCTCTACCCAACAAAGCAACCCCAAAATGTTCTGGAAGTCAGTTTTTCTCTCTTCTCAATCCAGGAACTCAGCACAACCTTCCACCTTCTCCTGACAAAGACCTACAAGAAATTGCCCAAGCTTTCAACTTTTATTTTATCGGTACTATCCAAAAGCTTGTGAACAACCTCTCTCGGCAAACTTGCAAAACTACCAGCTATAACGAAAATAGTAAATCCTCTGAGCCACTTCAAATCTCACCTTCCCCTCTAAAATCTGCAACTCTAACAATAACACATTCACGCAGCCTTTTACCATTCAACCTGTACTCACCTCTCTAGTGTGCAGACTGCTCTCTAAATTAAAGCCATGCTCCCCTTCATCTGATGGCCTTCCAGCTGAATACATAAAAATAGCTGCAGATTCCATAGCTTTCCCTGTCAGCATTGTCAAAAATTGATCTATCTCTGAATCGTATGTCCCACAACTATGACCTACCAGTGACCCCTCTAACTAATGTCCCATCTCAATACTTTCACTTCTATTTAAAATCCTAGAAATGTGTATCCATTCGCAACTGCTTAAACATCTCACCGACAATAACTTGCTAGCACCCATCCAACACAGTTTTCGGCCAGCACACAGCACAACTACAGCCCTACTTTCCTTTACCAGCACTGTATACAGAGCTCTTGATGCTGGTCTACTAACTTCAGTTATACTACTAGATCTATCAAAAGTTTTTAATACAGTGTCCCACGCTAAACTACTATTACAACCTAAGGCCATACACTGCTCCCCACACACTCTTACCTGTTTACAAAACTATCTTCACAACAGAAAACAGTATGTCAGGTGGCAAGACAAACAATACAGTTACCTTATCAACAATACAGGAGTCCCCCAAGGGTCTATTCTTGGGCCCTTGCTCTTTAATATATTTATTAACAATCTCCACAAGGCCTCCCGGCAATGTACACTCATTCAGTATGCTGATGATTTGACAATTATTACCTCTTCTAACAACTTCTCAGATCTCCTAAAGTTAACACAAGAAGCATTTACATAAATTGATTCCTGGCTTAATGAGGCTCAACTGCTACTTAATCCCAAAAAATCAAAGCTTTTACTATTCACATCCAAACCTCTAATTCTAGACTTTAAAATATTCTCACAAAACAATACTGAAATTGAAATCATAAAAACATCAAAATGACTTGGCATTACAAAACTGATGATAAACTCTTATTCAAGAATCATATAAGTAGCACAATCAAAAAGACTAATTTTAAGCTAGGAAAGCTGTATAGGCAGAATCTCTGTCTGGGCATGTCCACCAAGTTAAAATCGGCTAACAGTCTACGTCTCCCTTCCCTCCTCTGTGCTAGCCCCATTTTCACTAACCTACACTCACATCTCTTAAATAAATTACAGTCATATTACTACAAAACAGCAAAGTTTGTCTCCAATATGCCAACTGACATGCATCACTGCCTGGCCATTAAATCTTTAAACAGGTTAGAATTCCCTCATTACTTACGTTACACCCAACTAACTCTTACCCACAAATTACTTTGCAACCCAAATTACTACTTTTCTCTTCAAACTATGATACAAACACATACCCCAACTCGGAGTCTTAGGTCTTCTAATAAGCAACTCATAGCCATAACCAAACCCAAAAAAAGAGCTGGTCAGTGTTTTTCTGCCCATGATGTTGCCAAATTATAGAATGCTGTCATTCCCTCTATTATCCAATTAGACTCTGTAAGAATATTCAAAACAGCACTGAAAGACCACTTTCTTAATAACCATATCTGCTCCTGTAATCCCATGACAAAACCACCATAACCTTGTTCCTTAGTCTATATTTTCTTATTTACTAGCATATTAACTGTTAACAAATTCTGTAAACTACTATGTTACTGCTGTCGTTTTTGTCCATCAGATTGAATGTATTGCATTTATTGTTTTAATTAATAATACTGTACATTTGTATTTCTGCCTAACATTTAATACTTTGCTATATTATTTTGTGATATTACTTTCTGTAAATGTTTGTAGAGCTTTTCTCCCTGGGACTCCACTGAAAATGGGTCTTTGTCCCAGTGGACTTTCCCGGTCAACAAATGTCAATAAATAAATAAATAATTTGGATTTTATCAGAACTAAGGCATAAGACATTTAAATAAATACTTAAATCAATAGCAAATCACTGAGACACCAATCAAATTCCAGAATATCACATGATCAACAAAATGACATGTTAATATATGACACATGATAAATCTATCTATCCTCCTCTTCTTGAGCTGTAAAATAAATTTTCAGACAAGCTTTCTGTAAAACATTTTCTGCAGAATATGGACTGCAATGTTATTGACTGAACAACTTAATTAACTGATGGTTAATTTTAATGTTTCTATTACTTTATATACAAACAAAATATATTATTGTTCACATATAAATTTATTTGCATCTATTTAAAAGAAATGTTTTAAATTTAGTTGTATTCAGTGCGAGGTGGTTTTATTTATTCTTTTGTTTATCATGTGATACTCTGTTATTCAATGATTAGCTGTTGATTTAAATATTTATTTATGTCTTATACTTTAGTTTTAATGAAATCCCAAATTTGTGGATGAAAGCATTCAACTAAATTGATTAAAAGTGTGGTGTTTCTCTTTTTACTTGGTCTCAAATTTTTCTGTTCTTTTCTACATCTGGTATCAAGCAATTTTATGGATACTGGTTCTTTTGGCTGGCTACACTGTTTGTTTTCTGTGATTAAGCTATTATTCAAATCTGGGCAGATTGGGGTTACCTAATATGAAGGGGTATTTCAGAACTATACAGTTAAGGTTCCTATACATAGCACAAGCAGAAAACTATAAGCCAAAGCAGACATGGATGATGTTGAAACAAGGAGCAAGCTCAAGAAACAAGGAGAGACTGGGATTTTGGATGGTTTGGATGTAGGCCTTTAAGGAGAATAACAATAATAATACAGAATATTATATCCATAAACAAGCAGAAAGTATTCTAAGAACTAAGCCAACATGGGAGTGTAGAAAGGAGATTCGCCTGATAGGGATGCCTACAATTAGGGATATAGACAATAGGCAAGAGGGGGCTGGAATTTATTGGAGAAAACTGGCAAAGGAACCAAGGTATTGGGAGAAAATGTAATAGAATGGGAAGAGGCCAAGAACTTATTTGGACTGCAGGTTAGAGATTGCCTTCCCTATCAAGGATTGATATCAGAGTATAGACAAAGAGAAAGAAATGGGGGGGAGGTCCTAAATAAAAGGCCAGCACTTGTAGAGCTTTTATAGAATCTAGAACAGAAGCTGCCATTAAAAAGGAATACTTAGCAGATCATGTAAAATATTGCATGGTAACTATAAGAATGAATCAGAGGAGGTTAGAAAGGATTGGGAAGAGAGATTGAATAAGCAATTCACAAAGAAACAATGAGAGGATATATGTATGTCTCCCAAATATGCAACAAAATGTAGAAGATTTAGGATGTTTCCTTGGAAATGTTTACATAGATATTTTTATATCCCAAGTAGACCCAAGAGAATTTTTATTCAGGTAGACAGTAAATGTTGGAGGTGTGACAGGGAAGAAAGAGATATTTGGGAACATGTTTTCTAGGAGTGCACTGGGTTGGCGGATTTTAAGGATTCCCTGCAGGTTGCACTATCAGAGATGCTGGGTGGGTGGATTGGTGTGATGAGGGAAATGATTTTTTCTGAGCAACGATACAGAATCAGAATTGCCTAAACATGATAAGGCCTTGCTGTGTCTAATTATGTTGGCTGCCTAAAAAGCAATTACTAGAAAATGGAAATCAAAGTCTAAACCAACTATATTAGTAGTAGCAGTGAATACAGTAACAGAGATAAAACAACTGGAATTTAGATATTTACGAGAGGATAAGAGCAAGCTACATAGGAGAAAATGGGAACTGTAGGAACAATACGTACGGGGAGGAATGAGGTTTAAAAGAAGGCAGGACTTAAATGAGCTATGTAATGTTTGACTGTAAATGATTGGGTAGATTATAAGTGATGAATAATGTTTGCAACTGAGAGTGTGTCACTCTGGTTTGTGATGTAAAATGCTTGCAACTAGGATTATGTCAGTGTGGTTTGTTTTCATTTATATAAATGGATGATTGCTTATATCCTAAGTGATGTTTTAATAAAGATGTTTCTTGTTTAAATAAAGGGCAAGCTTGAATAATTTATGCAATGTTGATTATATGATATATAACAATATATGTGAAGTATAATGTTTGTTAATGTTAATTTGTTAATACAGTTTGATTACTTTTATATAAATGTAAATTTGCCTATGTTACAATTGATAATTCAATAAAGGTGTTTAAAAAAGCTATTGTTCAAATCACACAGACTTGAAGTGGCAGATTACAAATTGCTAACATGCTCTTACATTTTATAACGTATGTTGACATGAGACCTAGCATATTCTTGGACTTGCATGCATTAGTCATAATGTTACTCTGTGAAGCTGATAGCTTTCGCCCCTGAAATTTTCAAAACTATGACTCAGTATGCCTGAAGCTTATTAGATTCTGCAAATACACATTCAGAAGTATCTAGTTTTACACACACACACACACACACACACACACACACACACACACACACACACACACACACACACACGCACGCACACACACATACACACGCACGTGCGCGCACATGCGCACACACTCGCACACACACACCCACACACACCCACACACACCCACACACACCTACACACAACACACACACACACACACACACACACACACACACACACACACACACACACACACAGGCTATGAAATTCTACTGTAAAAGTCTTCTAGGACTCATTCAGTGCCTGACTTCATGCTAGACATAAAATATATAGGATGTCGCCTGTAGAAAAAATTGTGATGCAAAATTGAATCATTTGCAAATCTTCTTATAACAGGCATACATGGAAAACAGATTTTTTAAAGTTTTGTTTAAGTTCTCAAAAACGAAATTCAGAACTGAGATAATATACATCAGATCTTCAATATGGCTCAGTATTTTAGTTATCTTGTTATACAAGGAGAATGACACATCATATTAATAAAAGTAACAAAATACTGATAATAAAAAAAGTTGCAAACATTTATAATTCCCAAAATAAGAAAATAGATACTTTAGCAGGAGAAATGTTGTGCTACTTCTGTTTCCTCTGCCTACCTTGATATGAGGCACCAGGAGCATAATTTTTTATAAACTGTTATACAAAACTTTAAAAATGCCACTGCTTTTGGAATTATCATTGTGAATAATATTGACCTAATAAAATACAATGATATGGTAAGAAGTAAAACAGGCTTTTACAAAGTTATAGGTGACTATAGGTGGATGCCAAGATTACCTTCAATGTCAGATATTTGATGAGTTAAAACAATAAAAGCACAGTTCAAAGATACAATAATTCAGTAACAATACCAAAAACCAAACTGAAATAACCGCAAATAAATGCACCAGTAACAAACGAAGCGATTAGGGCACACGAGTTCAGGCTGCACAGAATAATTTATTCAATGACTAAAATCCACCACAAGCACTTTCGTCCTGCCAAATGCAGGACTTTTTCAAACTGAATGAAAAAAACCCTCCCTAGTATTTAAATACAATGTTGTTGTTGTCGTTTTTCTTTCGGCTTTTCCTGGTTAGGGGTCGCCACAGTGGAACTCCGGTTCACTAATGATTGGCAGTCAATTTTTATGGTGCCGAGGTGCCAGCTCGATGCCCAACCTTCAACGAAGGCACACCCATTCACGCATGTTTTTCGAACTCCACTTGACTGTGAGGAGGATATGCAGACTCCACACAGAAGGCGTTCCAGCCGAGAATCGAATGGGAGAACCTCTTGCTGTGAGGCGACAATGCTACCGCTGCACCACTGTGGCTTTTAGTATTTAAATACAATAATCCCCTCAAAAAGGCGCCAAACATTCTTATGGGTGTATTACCCAACTATATACTCCCATATTCAAATGAAATTCTCTAAAATTCAATAAAATATTTCTTTTTTAAAAATTCATATATGCATGTGGAGGTGCAATAAAATACAAAACTTTATGTATACAAACAATACAAGAAAGCCAAGAAATTTATGTGCAAACAGATTGTCCAGTACTAGTCTACAATTTAGCAGGTTTTTTCTTTAAATGGGGTTTAATTGAAATGTCGTCATTTAAACTTGTGGGAGTAGTGGCATTTAATTTAAGCTGCCAAAATGTTTCCCTGCAGCAAAGCCAATTTTCCTACCCCCCAGGATCCACCACTACCTGTTCAAGAATCCCAAACAAAAACCCAGAATGAGAAGTTTGTGTTTGTAGGTGCCTATATAATGCATTGTTTTCATTTTTCCTCCTTATATTATATGTATGCTCATAATTGTTTTTCCCTAAAGTTCTTTCTGACTTCCCCACATAAAAACTAGGGCAGTCTTTACATATGGCAAAATATACCATACCTTTTGTATTACAATTCCCCCTCCTAAAGTATATTTTACTCTGGGCATAATTATCAAGTGTGATGTTTCCTTTTTCACAAATGTATTTACAATGTATACATCTTCCACATTTCCTCGTCCCACCCTCTCTTCTGCTGTTATTACCTTTCTTGTTCCTTTCAAACACTTGTTTTAAATTCAAACCTGTCTTGAATATACATTTTGGACTCTCTCTTATTTTCTCCACTATATCTGGGTTAAACTTTAACATTTTCCAATTGCTCTTGACCAAATTTTTAACTCCTCGAGAGGCATAGTTGTATTCCACCACCAAAGCCCTAGTAAATTCCTATCCATCATTTTCTTTGTGAAAATCTGCTCTTTTTTACCTAATAAGGGAATGTATTTTGCCCCCATCCTTTAATTTTCTTGTGCTACATTCTCAGTGAAGGTCACTGGATATCCTCTAACCTTAAATAATTCAGAAATAAATTCAATTTCTCTAAGTAAATCACTTTTCTCTGATGTCATCCTTGCTGCCCTAACCATTTGACCTTTCACTATGCTTTTCCTCTGTTTAAAAGGATGTGCACTAGAGAAAGGCAAGTAGGAATTACTAAAAGTGGCTTTTCGATAAAAATCTACTGTCAATCATTAGCGGACCGGAGTTCCGCTGTGGCGACCCCCTAACTGTGAAAAAGCCGAAAAAAAACCCCAACGACAACATATAGGCATCTACAAACACAACCTTCTCATTCTGGGTTTTTGTTTTGAGATTCTTGAACAGGTAGTGGTGGATCCCGGGAGGTGGGGGGATTGAGAAAATTGGCTTTGCTGCAGGGAAACATTTTGGCAGCTTAAATTAAATGCCACTACTCCCACAGGTTCAAATGATGACATTTCAATTAAACCCCATTTAAAGAAAAAACCTGCTAAATTGTAGACTAGTACTGGACAATCTGTTTTCACATACATTTCTTGGTTTTCTTGTATTGTTTGTATACATAAAGTTGTGTATTTTATTATACCTCCACATGCATATATGAACTTTTAAAAAAGAAATATTATTTTATTGAATTTTAGAGGATTTAATTTGAATATGGAAGTATATAGTTGGGTAATACACGCTTATGAATGTTTAGCACCTTTTTGAGGGGATTATTGTATTTAAATACTAGGGAGGGTCTTTTTTTCATTCACTTTGAAAAAGTCCTGCATTTGGCAGGACAAAAGCGCTTGTGGTTGAATTTAGTCATTGAAAAAATTATTCTGTGCAGCCTGAACTCGTGTGCCCTAACTTCTTCCTTTATTACTAATTCAGTAACAATGTTTGAAGGGATAAAAGGTTATTTCCTCCAGCAAAACATCTAAATGTTCTTAGATATATGATGAGTTGCCCATAACTACCTGTGGAAGATTATTTAGCAACCTTATTATCATCGAAAGCCTGACTTTTCTACTTTAATATTCAAACCTCAAGTTGAAGATAAGTTGTTGTCTTCATATAGCCAATTACTTTAATTTTATTAAACTACATTATAAATTATTTTGCATATTCTTTGCAAAAATGCTTGATGTATACAATTTTTTCTAAGCATGCTCACACACACACACACACGCGCGCGCGCACACACACACACACACACACACACACACACACACACACACACACACACACTTGTGCACTCAAACCTCTGGCCAGTTTAGAGTGTCCAGTCCATCCATGACACTTCTGCCCAGGGTTCTATAAGAAAAATTTGAAAAAAAACTCTTTATGTAGAGGAAGCTGTGATTGTAACTTTGAAGACAGTAAGTGCACTCCTCAGAACTATAAATATTTAACTGGGATTTCATGGGAATATTTATGTCTGAAATTACTGTGTTTCAGATGACTATCCTGTCTCTGAGGTACAGCAGTCTCAGAGTTAGTATATAGATATATATATATATATATATATATATATATATATATATATATATATATATATATATATATATATAGTGCGGGGAAATGGTGTGCGACCTCCTCATTTGGAGGTTCAGAGGGCTTACCCCCAAAAAAAGATTTTTAATATGTAACAGTGATATTTGCATTTCACTTTTGTTTCACATGATTTACACTTAATTGTACTGTCAGGACTCACAGTATCATGTTACAAGCTTTGAAAAGGGACACCAAGCAGAGTATATAGATTTAGTTTTTACCAACCCTCTATTGATGAATCAAGAAATTTCAAAATCTTTTCATAATTGCATGGAATTTCAGGTTACAAATTAATCATTTGGACGTCATTGCCTAGCAAATTGGGTTTAAACTTCCTCACATAAATGTCTCATGTTTATCAGTTAAAGCTCCAATAAACTGTTGTTTTCTGTTTACTGAAAGTGGTTTCACTGTAAACATTTCAGTGCATTAAGATTTGCAGAAAGAGGATTCATAGAGTCAACATTAATCTATATTAATGTTATGTGTGTGTGTGTGTGTGTGTGTGTGTGTGTGTGTGTGTGTGTGTGTGTGTGTGTGTGTGTGTGTGTGTGGATCTACTTCTAATATTAGAAAGGCCTTATCATCAAATTTTGTTTTTGCGAGACAAAAATCGAGGAAATTAAATGCCCAAATGGTGATTTTTTTCCCCAGGGCAAATAAACACTTGCCCAAACTCCAAGAACACAACCACTGGAGTGAATAAAACCCACCTAATGTTAGGGGTTTCACTCTCCCACCCCCTAACTATATATACCAACTCTGGGATTGCACTACAGTGTAGAAAAGGGCATGCTGGTAAGTGTTTACTTGACCTGGGAAAAATTTGCCATTTGGGTATTTGTTTTTGTGATTTTCGTCTCACGAAAACAAAATTTGATAATATGGCCTTTTGAATATTAGAAGGGGATCCATGTGTGTGTGTCTCTGATTTTGTGTGTCTATATGGACGCATCCTAGAAATATTGCATCTTTGAGAAATGCGTATCTTCCTTCTGATTATTGAGTACTGGCAGAAACTCTAGCTTCCTGGTTAACTGGAATAGGTGAAAGAAGGTATCTGAAAATGAATTATTGAATAATATTCTAATTAGCCACTCAGAAATAATGAATGAGATGTAACTGGCAGTAGGTCTTTAACAAGTCCATGTTGGCTGTAATCTAGATGGTTATCATCTTTTAGATAACATAATAACCTTTCTTATCATACTTTAATAATTATTTCAGTGCTGGCATCACATTTCTGGACTACAATTCCCACAAATATTTACAGTCTTCCTTTATGAATCGACACAGTTATAACATTTTTTATCATTCAGAATTATTCCTTCAACATGTGAAATATTAAACAGTTCAATAATAGGATAAAAAAATCAACTGCTAGGTTTTAAGCACCTTTGCAAGTTAGCTACCTAGAGCTTGGGCTTTATCTTCCTTAAGGGCTGACATTTTCTTTTCATTCCAGCTATAATTCCTCTTTTTCATCTGTTAATTACCGACCATTGCAAGTAGATCTGCCTCCATCCTCTCCTGTGAAAAGCCAAAGCAAAGAAATCATTTAGAACTTCAGTATCTTTGCACGAGTTGAAAAACTTTTTTCACATGTTAAGAGTAAGATGTGCTTTACGAGCACCTCCTGCTTTCCAGCTTCTCACACGGTCAGTTTCCGATGTCCATTTCTACGTTAGTTGTGGTCCCTAATTCCAGCTTCTCACATGATGTCAGTCTCCGATGTCCATTTCTACGTTAGATGTGGTCACTATTTCCAGCTTCTCACATGATATCAGTCTCTGATGTCCATTTCTACATTAGTTGTGGTCCCTATTTCCAGCTTCTCACATGATGTCAGTCTCCGATGTCCATTTCTACGTTAGTTGTGGTCACTATTTCCAGCTTCTCACATGATGTCAGTCTCTGATGTCCATTTCTACGTTAGTTGTGGTCACTATTTCCAGCTTCTCACACAATGTCAGTCTCCGATGTCCATTTCTACGTTAGTTGTGGTCGCTATTTCCAGCTTCTCACACGATGTCAGTCTCCGATGTCCATTTCTACATTAGTTGTGGTCACTATTTCCAGCTTCTCACACGATGTCAGTCTCCGATGTCCATTTCTACGTTAGTTGTGGTCACTATTTCCAGCTTCTCACACAATGTCAGTCTCCGATGTCCATTTCTACGTTAGTTGTGGTCACTATTTCCCTCTTTTCCTTTTTTCTTCGTTTGACTGGTCATTGTTCAAATTTGTTTAAGAGCATCTGGTATGTAATAGACCTTTTCCAGCTTTGTAAAGTCCTACCCTTCTCTGAATCTGTATGTATAGATGTTGTTAAGATAAAATTCTCAAGCTGATTGCTGACTTGTTGCATTTCCAAAAAGTCTGTGCTGAAAAAGTAAATAAACCAAAAACATCAATAATAAAAATTGAACTTATTAATATGTACGTTTGCTAGTTCCATGCTGCAGATGGTTAAAGTTTTGCTATCACCTTGACAACTTGATGTTGGCTGTTGGCCATGACACTGGAATAGCCAACTTTGAAGAGTGAAAGAGCTGATGCCAGCTGCCATCTCCTAAGTAAGAGAGTTGGTCTGGTCCACTTAATTCCTGGCATCTGATGGAGACTGGGTACTAAATTGACTAAGACATGCTCTGCCCTCCGATATACAATGTACAGTATAGCATGGTAGCAGGATACTGGTGCATGTAGGAAACATGCACACATCACTAAGCTGGCAGAGAAAGTCTAAAACTGGAAGTGTTTACACTGCAGGTCCAGAAATGGTGATGCAAGCACTGCAGGTCCAAAACTGATGGTACGTGGCATACAGGACTAGTACTTGTGGTGGATTCACTGCATGGCCAAAACTGGCTGTGCATACATTTCAGGTTCAGAACTGCTGGTGCATGCACTTCAGGTTCAGAACTGGTGGTGCATGCACTTCTGGTCCAGAACTGGTGATGCATGCACTACAAGTCCAAAACTGGTGGTACTTGTACTGCACATCCAAAACTGATGCTGCTTGCAGTTCAGATCCCAAAATGGCAGTGCATGCACTGCAGTTCCAAAAGTGGTGGTGCTTGCCCTACAAGTTCAGAACTGGCTATGCATGCACTGCAAGTTTAAACTGATGGCTCATGCTTCAGGCCACCAAGGTTATTGCTTAAGGACTAAGAAGAAAAAAAAGTTTTTCCTCTCTGTAGGGTGATGGCTGTGATGCATATCTCTTACCTCCCACTTCCCAATGTCCTTGCATATGGGGAAGGTAGTTAAGTGGATCATTATGGGATGTGTGAAGTATGATAGGTTGCAGTGACCAGAATTTGTAAGCTATATATGCAGTGCTAGATTTAAATAAAGTTTCTTTTCATAGAGGTGTTAGATTTGGGGTGGGTGATAGATACATACGAATGCATGCAATGATTGTTTTTATTGCTGACTTAAACCTGTTCATTTCAGATTCTCATTCTGTTATTCATTAACACATAGGGGTATGTGTGTGATTCATAAAGAGCCAGAAGTGTTCCGTGGGGATTAAGGTTATTAGCAAATGTTTCACAAAGTAGGAATGTTATACATAAAGTCATGCAGGTCTTAAAATGGTAAGTAAGGCTACCAGACAGCCATTATTCCTGCAGTGAATTGACTAAGAAGACAAAGGCAGTGGGCAAAAATATAATGTAAGTCAGACACAGAAAAATCACACGCACAAGCATGCATGCATACATACATACATACAAATATTTCAGGCACAGACAATAATGCCCTTCTAGCCCACCAATACACCAAAACAGTTATAATAAGTGTCCAGGTTGTTCTTAACAATATCTAAAGTAGTGATTACTTTAATATTATTTCATAGTCTATTCCATGCATCAGCTACTCTCTCAGAGAACCAATTAGTACACTTCTCATTCCAGAAAATTTTCTATATAGGTTGACTGATGATTCTCTGCTACTTTTTGATAACCCTAAATATTCCCAGAGGAATAAGGTCTTTTCTTAAATATCTATATGACATATTGTGCAAGTTCAGTTTTCATAATAACTTAAATTTTCACACCCATGGATACCCTTGGAATATTTCTGCTGTACTTTTTCCAGTTTAGTTATGCTTGTTTTCTTATATGATTTCCATACTGTTATTCCATGCTCATGTTTGGGTCTAATATAACTAACAAACAGTGATTTCATGATTTCTGATTACCCAGACGTTATATATTTTTACACAATCTATAGCTCTACAACTATCATTAATCAGTTGGTTTATAGGATTAGAAAAACTCAAAAGCTGGCTCTACCCATATACCCAGGTTCTTAAACGTGCCTACCGTTTCAATCACCGTGTACTGAACCTTTCATTTTAGGTCTCCCAAATCTGATATGCCTAGTTTTTGCAGTCATAGGTTGCAATGCTTAAGCAGCATGATGTCATAGGTTACAAAGCTTAAAAGCCATGTATACCTAGCCATGTTCATACACATAATTGCATAGTGTTCATTCATTTATTGCCTCACTCATTTGTTATTTACTTTCTCACCGTGGGAAAAAAATGAAATGTAAAGAATAAGGTGCACAAGACAAAAAGTTACAGAAGGCAGCATGTGACTGATGCTTAAAGTGATTACTAAAACAATGCTTAATATCTAAAGCACAGTGCAGCATTAGTTAAGCAAAGAAATATATAGAATCCAGCTGTTTGGCACAAACCATTCATATAAGTATAAGAAAGCAAGTGTTGTAAATAGAACTCAAAAGAAAGAGAAGTGCACAGCGATATAGCACAGCATCTGTAAGTCCCTATGACAGGCATGCAGTGACAAAAAAAGTATATAGCAAGGAAATAACTCTGGCTGTAGACACACAGCAATCCTTTAAAGGAAACACTGGAAAATCTCACCTGTTTGATAAAAGACATGGACTCATATGGGCATCATAAATATGTTGTTGTTGTGTCTTTCAGCTTTTCCCGGTTAGGGGTCACCACAGTGGAACTACGGTCCGCTAATGATTGGCAGTAGATTTTTACGTGCCGAGTTGCCAGCCCTGACGCACAACCTTCAACGAAGGTACGCCCATTCACGCATGTCTCCACACAGAAGACGGTCTAGCTGAGAATCGAACAGGACAACATCTTACTGTGAGGCGACAACGCTACCGCAGTACCACCACCGCAGTGGGCATCATAGCAGTGGGCATCATAAATATGTAATAACATGATATTATGTCCAGAATGTAACCACAATGACTCACTGCAAAGATACGGTCAGTGTGCACAGTTATTTATGCTCATAGACTCCCCCCTGCCCCACATTTAGAGAAATCATTGTAGAAGTTCATTTTATATGTTTACTGTCTTAAGAGATATAAATAGTCTATGGATGATAGTCATATGATGGACATCAGCTACTCGTCATATATTTTCAGAAGATGGATTCCCCTGTAGGCACATGTAGGCGGAGTCTTGAACCATGACTTTTAGATGCAACCTACTCTCTAAAAGACAACAAAATACTTTATTCCTATTCTTTTGAGGGTCTCAGGGTAATAACTGAAGTAACTATACAAAGCCAGGCATTTACATTGTTGTATAGCAATAATCCCTTCAAGTGAAGTAGTGCATAAGAAATACCAAAACATTTCAAACATGGACATAATTCTTAATGATAAAATCTGTGCCTTGTTGCTCTTGAGTCTAGGGTTTGCTCCTAAACTCATCTAGCCATTGCCTGCAGAGCTCATCTGCCTTTAATAAATATTAAACCTATGTAAGAAGGACTGATTCATATGTCATTTTATTCACCTTCATTTTGCTAAAGCTCCTGAGATTACAAAAGGACCTTTTAAAAATTTCCTTTTAGGTCAAACTTATCCTTCAGGGCCACTGAAGGGTAAGGAGTTTGGTTAACTTGTATTTTAATAATCATGATCCGGAAAATAAAGAAGAAGCTTGTAACTCTGTCCTATCAGGCTCCCCCTAACACCGATACCTGGGAGACTGAGACTAATTTAAGTGATTTTAAAAAATCTCGACTTCCCACCATAAAGGCGTGGAACATATACCTCTGTATTCTGTTTTCCTCACCCCTGAAGGCTCAAGAGATGAGACGGTACCCACCTGATCAAACTACAAATTGGCAGCTTGGACTGTTTTTTTATATATACACTATATTTACATTTGGCTTTGTGGCCTGGCTTGTGGCTGAAAATGGCTTAAAGACTCCCTCACATACTTGGTTAACAAATCCTAAATGAAATAATGCTTTAATTCATGTGAATACTGAGAATAATAAACGTAACATGCATATAAAAACATACAAATAGTTCAGCTATAGACAGCAGTAGTTTCATGGTGGCTACAGTATCACGAGAGCCAGGACTGTCTGTTGTACAGTTGAGATAGCCACCTAATCTTAGGACAAATATAGCAAATATATAATGTGTATTATAAATGTGCAAATGGATATCGAGATGTCCTGAGTAGAGATGTTCTTAAAAGATAGAAATGGGAGCCACTGATTTAAATGATTGAACCTTCATCACCAGTGGCTAATTAATATTTGTAGATGCAATAATAATTTTATTATTTTTTGTAATGCTACCCTTGAGTCCAGCAAGTAAGGTAAACACAAAGAAAATCATTGTAACAGCAGGATATGATCTAGTTGGCAACACACAACATTTATGAACAACATACAAAACTGCAGACGAGAAAGATAGGCATCCATCTGTCACCTTCCGTTTGGAATAAAAGACGTGCAAATTATGCATTGTTATACAGGATGATTTAATAAGATGAAACAAATTACAGAGCTGACATGCCATATTGAGACATTGGGATTCCAAAAAAAAATCACCATAGAACTGTGTATATTCATAATTTCCTGGGTAAAAATTATAAAAACTGTTCCTGATTCCCTTATGAAGTCAATTAACCACACGCACCCACTTCTGACCATGCATGTAATATTGCATGCCACATAGAGCTAATGCTTCCAGATTGCTCTGCCTACATATACAGCTTTCACCCTCTGTTTCCTGTCTTCTTTTTTCTTTTCACCTCCAAACATTGTAACCAACATCTCCAGCATTTTGCAAGCTTTCTGTGCTATTGATTTTTCTCCATCCCTGTGAAGATAGGTGAAGGCTGCCAGCCCAGCCAGATAGAATTTTGTAGATAATTCTGTCATTTGTAAATATTAATATAAGCCACAGGATTGTTCTCTTAAATGGAAGAAAATGCTGTTAGATGTGGAACTGCAAAAATGTAACAACAGTGCACTCTGCTGTAACAAAGCTGATAGGTCAACCATTGTGAAATTCTTTGATCTAAAACTCGGAGCCAAGATGTCTAGAGGGAGGCATTCTGCCTATTCTTTTGAGGCCAGAGTTAATGGCTAGAATTATGTGTATAATTTCCTTTATTGCTCTGGTTTCCTGACCAGCTGCAAGATCAAAAGAGCTATTAACCTCTGAGAGTCTGTTAGCTTGGGAACCAGAAAGAAATTATGTAATCTGAAATGAATCAGTGGTACTATATTATCAATTTAAGGACAGAAAGAATCAGAGCATTTGATCATTTGTCTTGAGAACATCAAACTTACCACTTTTCCTGTGTTCTATATGTAAGTTTATTTTAGAACTGTGTTTCCTCTTAGATACAGCTAGGAAATAGGAAGATTAGATTAGTCTTTTTTTCTGTATTGATGTCAGAACTTTTCTACTGTATTATTTTAAGTATTTCTCTGTGATCTCTAAACTCTTGACTAGCACTGTGTAGTAAGAAGTATTGTCTTGTGTTTGTATTATTTATTAAATATTTTTAAAGCTTTCAACTGTGGCTGTTTTGTGTAGAGATAATTTAAGCTCTAAGAGTACATTGCATGTATACAGCGATACTAACCAAGCCACTCCAAATAAGCCTTGGCTGTTCAGTTGCACTTACCATTTGGATAATAATATTGCATAGTATAATTGGACACCCTTTCATAAGGGCATTTTGGGTAGCTAATAAATATTAGTGAGTGGTGGCAGTGTTTTCTAACATATACTCTGGGTAAAAGGGGCACAGATGGAGAACCTGTGCAAGACTTCCCTAGGAGTGTCTGTGTGGTTGTATATAACTCTTATCTCAAAGTGTGTGTGTGTCAGCTACTTGGGCAGGGACACAAAGCACTGGTTGGACAGAGAGGGTGCTGGAGGTTTTAGCTTGCCCACTAGGCTGATATCTGGACCCTATAGCTGAGCCAGTGGGGAGTCTTATTGGAGACCTGGAGAGAAAGGGAGAAACCAGCCCCAGACTGACTGTGATTTCTGTGTGCTCTTAAGGGAAATTGTGCTTTACTGTATGTGTATTTATTATCCTTTCCCTATATGGACGCCCCTCACTGGTGTTAGTGGTGAGGACTGAGGCTCCTTGATTGCTGGGCCCGTGCATGGGCATCACAATCCCCTCACTAGCTTTCTCACTCAATGAATATTTGTCTGCCTATCCCTTATTGCTGCCCTTACCTTCCATTACTTTATTTCTTCACATTCACTACCTTATAATAAACATGAACTTTACTCATTACTCTTTAGTTCATTTTTCACTACCCCATCCTCCCCAACACATAACCACATACCTTCCTGCTTCCTTTTCACAACCATCTCCCATAAAATTGCATCCCTTGCCGCAGGTTTCCAACCTCTCATGAATGCCACCAAGTTATAGATTTATCCTCTGTTCACTGGGCTAGCAACTTAATTTCAGGGGAGATCTGAGGGAATATTGCTAGTCATGTGAGGGAACTTTGTCCAGGGCACTTGGGAAATTCCTTATTTATTTTGGTAAGTGTGGAAGAATCTTTTATATCCACCTAGGGTACCACCAACAATCATATATGCAAATTTGTGTTCCCTGCTCTCTCAACTCCCATAAGTATAATTTTCTGCAAGCCCATCTTATTTCAGTCTGGTTGGCATCCTATACCATCTACACAACATTCATACTGACCGCTCCTTTCTCAACCTCAAATATACTTGATATGCCCACTCAACATACCCCTTCATCCCTTAACTACATTCTTTTAACTAATACTGTCTAAGCATTTCCTTTCAAATATTGACCTCCTTTTCCTTTAAATACCTGTAACTTCTTTCTATATCTCTCTTCTTCGACTCCAATCATTCCTCTTTTCTTATCAACAACACTCCTCCCTATCACTAACCCTTCTCCCCCACTCTAGGAAAGGCTTGTTACAAACATGTTCAGGACAAAAGCTGGTTTGGATGTTACTGAACGTACAGCTGTTAGCCAAATCAGTCTTTTAATCCCATTGTATTGATTCTGCCCCGCACACCTATCTCATATACCTAATTTACCTCCCCCTATGTTTTGGCCTCCACCTCCTTGCCATACATATACAGATCTTGCAAATGGCTGATCTATTTACACTTTAACTTCCACAATACCCCATCTCAATAATCCTCTAACACTTCCACCATCAACATTTCGAACCTCTTTCATATACTAAGCATTAGGTTAGTGCTTACACATGGTCCTGATTTCCTCTTTATGGCCTTCTCTATATTTTGCTCTACCTATCTTCTTTTACTATCTCATCTTAACAGCCATCCCAACATGCCTACCAAAATCCAGCAGCTTTCATCCTCCTATTTGCTTATGTTCCTGGTTATACTTGGCATCAGCTACTGCTCACAGATGTTAGACTGGTGTTGTTGTCCTCTGTTGCAGAGGGGAGGTCTGGGCAGACATGACAAGGTGTGGTCAGACATGACAGGTGGTGTGGAATGCATATCTGCCTTGTAGGTAGATTGCTGCTGCTGCTTGCAGTTTGAGTCTTGATGGATGATAATTGTATTTATTGTCGACATATTCTTATACAATCTTGCACATTTTAGCACTTGGCACTGTTGACAGCCGTTCCAGATGTGGTTATCATGTACGCTGTTAAGGTATGAAGCATGCATGTTAATAATGATTGCATCAATGCACAAAAGGAACTAACATCAGAGAGAGAATTATCTTCTGAAACTGACATACCACTCACTCTCATGATGACCTCAAGCGTTTAGTTTTACTTGAGTGCTATTTATGGCCTCTATGAAAATGACATTCCCTATTACACTATATGTCACCATGGTAACCAGATGTCCCCCCTGACCTGCTGAGGACCATGCTATGCTCCATGATGTGGCACAGGTAGGTCCTTAAGAAGGTATTCATTATCATTGAGGCTGATGCCTCAGAAACTTTGAATTTTTGCTTTTGGAAAACCCTAGTTTGTAGCTAGAATAACCATGGTTGAGCATATCATGTTCTCATGAGCAATAGATCATATGTGCACATTGTGTGGGGATCATTTTTCTCTGTATGCCACTTATAGTGGCCAATGAGTCCTGTTCACCATGTACCAGTCCAGTTGTTTCTTGATGACTGATGGTGTGGTAGTGTAGGAATTCATTTATCTGGACTACTCATCTTTAAATGATCCACAGCTGCAAACAATCTCCCATTCAGTCATAACTTTTAATAACGTGTACAAGCTTGGGTTAATTCAGAATAGGTTAAATTGGTTTACATGATAGAAGCTATTAGGTCCTCTGCAAGGCAGGGGAGATAAGAACACTGACTTAAATGGCTCCTTTCAGTTATGACTTGTTGAGCTAAAACTTGGCAAGAAAGCAGCTCACAGAGCAGAACTGGTTATGAAGTTAAGCTGGTAAAAGAATTCAATGTAAACATGTTATGCTAGGGAACTAGCCCCCTCACTTTCAGACTTGTACATACTAACTCCATGGTCATACCAACAAGAAGACAAATGAAATCAGTGAAAACAAATTACTGACTGCCACTTTCCTATGCAGTACTGTCACTGGGGAGGTCAACAGCAACAAATTAAATGAAACTATATCAAACCTTGCATAGTCTCATTCAATGAGGTGAAGCAAAACTAAATGGCTTCTTTGGTTGTGGCTTTCTGGAAGGCAAGTCATTTAGACTACTCTAATCCAGACATGCTTTGCATGCGCCATGTTGATGCTGTCAAAGGTCTGATGCATGTCAGTGAAACTTAATGTCAACTATACCTGAGATATGCATAGTTATGGCAAAAACTGACATGGGGAAATTTTGCATGTACACCCATAGTTCTCATCATACCTCTTTTTATGAAGGTCTACCACAGATTGTTATGTTACTCAAATAACATTATGAATCATGCAGTGAATACAATGTACTGTTTGTCATCATTTAGTGGTCTCATTTTGCACATATTCAGATTTTATGGATTAAAACTAATTTTCCTTGCTCTTAATTAATGGAAGCTATCTGTAGCTATGTACTTTGAACACAAATGCTTAAAAGTCAGAAAATGTTATTTATATATCATGTCGTATAATTAGAAACTTCAACATTGTTCAAAATATTGTTGACCTTTGATTATGTAGCAACAGCTATATTTCACAAGTTCTCTGGGATATTTATTAGAAATAGTCAGGTGACATTTATAGAAACATTAAAAATGACATCCCCTGGTTCATTAGATGTAATTGTGCTAAACCACTGAGTTAAAATTGATGTCCATAAGTAGGTGCTGGACAGTGGTTATCTACCATCACCTTTATTTTTGGAATACAATTGATGAAAGGAGGCTTTGGTGGGCATTTACAGTTGAACTAACAGTTTTCCATATGGCATGAACCTACAGATGCTGACTTTGTACAGTTATCTTTGTAGGCACATATCTGCAGGAGCAGAGAGCACTTTGTGGTTTTTGCTTGTCAAAAATCTGCTAATTCATGTCACATGTTGCTCACAAATGCTGCACAAAACCCTCTACTTCTGAAGAATGTGATAGCTGTATTCACCATCTCAGACAATGAAATCACTTCACTGCCTCAAAAGTCAAAAGAAAGTCCTTAAATACATGCATGTTATTCTACTAAATGCAGTTTACCTACTTTAATTTCTTGCAAGTGATTTTCTAATGCTGTGACAGTAATAACCCCACGCCAGTATGAGTATATGTAAAGTCCACAAACTCAATACCATTTCAGCCCATGGTGTTTGCAAAGAGCATTGATTTCTTTACTAACCTGATCCTTTTATTTGAATTAGACAGCTTCTGTCAGTAATGTATTATATACTTGCACATTCTTATTTGTTAATTACTTACTCCAGGATGTACTGACACTGCCTTTGACGGTGCTTTAGTCTTTATTTTGATGTGTCATATACTATAATTTTGTCTCATGGTATGCAAGATTATGTAGTTGCTAGAGTGGGCGTTTCACAGATCGATGCTGAATTCCTCCTTTCCTCGTCAGTTACATTATCTGTCTTTCTTGCATCTGCTGGTATTGGTGATCCCAAGTGATCACAATTCAACATGATGATGAGGATGATAAAGTAATGGAAGTGGGACCTGTCATTCTGCACAGAGAGGTGTTGCTGTGTTAGTTCCTACTGGATGCATGTACACTGCTGTTTATTTTCAGATTCCACATTGCCTGTCGCATTCCAGGCATATATAGTTCATTTTACGTCTCATGCAAAAGCAAAGGCCACTTTGAAGATTCTGATATGAAACACTTTGTTGTTCCTGCTTAGGAGGAATGGATGCTGTCAGTCCCTTTACACTTACAGCCAGCAGTCACCATCTGTGTTCTACAAATGGTGAAAGGCAGACCTGTCAGATGGCAATTTATTTCTTTGTTAAGCAGACAAATGGGCAGGTTTCTTGGATGCTTTTCACTCAGAGCCTGTGCCTTGCTGTTCACACAGTGAATAAATAACAGCTTAGTGGAACACAGCACCTACTGATCAGAATACAGGGACTGTACTAGTGTAATACA
>NC_056748.1:953866211-953888711 GCF_019279795.1 Protopterus annectens | reverse complement strand
TGGATGGATTTTTTTACTGTAAAAGTCCAACAGGGAACACGTGCTGTTTTTCAGTGGAGTCCCTGGGAGAAAAGCTCCAAGGTAACAATTTCATGCAATCATTATTTACAATACAAAGTTTTATAACTGTTTCAATGAATACATACCATATTGGTCAGTATGTGTTCTTCCAGACGTAAGGATTCTGAGGGATATTCAGAAAAAGTACACTTGAATGCAGTGAGTATGCCTACCTACATCCTTCCATGACATTATGACCATATATGCAAAATGTGTCAACCCAAAGTAGTACTGCCTATTCCTTCCGTGAAAATCAACCCCAGAAGAAGCTGTCCACATAATCCACCATCCCTTTAGAAAAGCATCAGTTACTGCACCTGTGTCATTGAAATGGTTCTTTTCAACCATGTGTACAACTTGTGAGAAACAAATACTTTACCAAATGCATTATTCCTGTGTCTGTTTTTTTCATTGTCATGATTCGATCCTCATAGAGAAAACATTTCTTTCGTTAGTACAACAGGCTTGTCAGTTCAAGCGTGCGTATGCAATGCACACAAAACAGGAAGCAGAATGTTTCAGTTATTTGTCATCCTTAAGAAAATCCAAACTAATTCCTTAGCAGTAACGACTTGCACTTTATAGTGTTCCCTGCACTAATTTTGTTTCTAGTATGCGAATATCGCTACCGCGAAAATGTGGGTGCGATAATACGTAAGTACCGAATTTTCTTCTTTAAGTAGCATAGAGTTGTTGTGTCTTTTGGCTTTTCCCAGTTAGGGGTCACCACAGCGGAACTCTGGTCCGCTAATGATTGGTAGTTGATTTTTATGTGCTGAGTTACCAGCCCTGATGCACAACCTTCAACGAAGGTACGCCCATTCATGCATGTCTCCACGCAGAAGACGCTCTAGCTGAGAATCAAACCAGACAGCATCTTAATGTGAGGCAACAACGCTACCGCAGCACCACCACCATGATACAAAGGCTTGGAAATAATAATCTGTAAAGGTTACAGTTGTGTAGTGTTGGTGAGAGATAAGAGAAATTCAAGGGAGGGTTTGGGCTGTTGGCTTTAAGGCAGGCATTGCAGATACTAGAGAAAACAGATTTATCTTTGTGGCATAACCTTCAGGGACAGTAAAAATAGTTATTTACAAACCTCTACGGAAGAAAAGAAAGTACATTATGATATGTTATGGGTACATTGGGAAATAGTTGAAACCAGCTACATTATGTGGGCCTTTTGGGTAGTATTAGCTTGAATAATTTTAATGTGGCAAGAAAGTTTATTCTACTAAGTCTGTATGTAACCTTGCTAACTTTTTGTTCAGCACACATTTTTGGAAATTAAAACAGAATGTACCCTCCATGCAGTGGTGTACAATTAAAGTGAGCTGGTTACATGTTTACACACTTTTTTTTTGTTTATAATTCGGCATTTGATTGATTGATTAATTGATTGCATGAAAACACAACCATGACAGACACTGGGAAAAATGTGATATGGTCAGCATAATAATGTGTCCTTAGTTAACTGTTCTACTTATCTACTTTGCCACATTTTTGCCCTGGCACTTAATAAAAGTTTTGATATTCTTAAATTGATAATAATTGCAGTTGGTTAATAATGCTAGACCCTAGAGTTTTTTTTTTCTTTTTTTTTTAACTTCTTACTGTGCATGAAATGCATGGTGGTTTATTATTTTATTTAAGTGAATTAGGGTAATATTTAAAAATTGTCCCTGACCTTGAGTCTTTGTCCCCCCATTACTTTTGGCTCTGATTCTTCAGAAGAGAAGTTGGCATCTATAGGTGTCTCACAAGCCAGGCTGTGAGTTCAAACTTTGTGAATGATGAATATTGAAATTCACTGGCCTGCTTGTGAGCAAATACAGGACCTGCATTTTATTTGGTAATATAATTTCTGATGAGTATTAGAACTGACCAAACCTCCTCAATCTTTTTTCTGTAAATGTGGATCGGAGCTAGGAAATGGGCTGCAAATCATTTATAGGTGTAGGTACTGAGAAATATTCTCCTGGCTAATCTCCCATATTCTGGGAGTAAGTCTCATATGTGATAGGCAGCAAAAAATGTGTACAGGATTCCCAAAGAGTGGAAAAATGCATCCCTATCTCTTTGGCAAGGAAATAAGGACCATAATCTGCAGTGCATGTAATGTATAAAGCAAAGTATGCAAGGTTTTCCAGGAGAAGGATTTCCAATAAAGAAGGTGAAGACATGTATGATGGTTATTGAAGAGTGGACATGTTGGGGGGGGGGGCTACTCTGCAGTGCAAGGCATGGATGAGAACATTCATTGGCATTAGTATTTCTGAGAAATGATTTGGCTGTGGACTCACATAGTTATCATTTCAGAAAATGTATCACAAATCTTGTGTACAAAAGATGAGCTTTACAACTACAATCTTATTTTGAATTCTCTGTCACTGCACTTTGTATGTGATGTTTAAAGAGTGTGCTCTAAAGTACATATCAGTGACATATACTGGTGCTCAGTAATGCAGCTGGTCGTGCAAGATCAGAAACATCGGCAAGGCTGTAAAAATGTGTCAGCTTGCAATGAGTTATTTATGCAGTGAGCTCTAGTAAAGAGATATAAGTAAAATATTCTAATCCCAGTAGTTGATGATTTTGGAACAAGCAGCCTTGCAGTGGAGGTCAAAGCTTACTCTCTGATACATAGTAACTTTTTTGGTGTTTGATTCTGCTTATTGCTTTAATATGGCCAAATGTGCAGTAGTGATACTTCACAATCATCACCTTTCAGTATGGAAACTTTTGTTGCCTAGTAACATATCAATGGACTTTTCTGTTAACAGGAGATCACTGTTGAATAAGCAACAGTGCAATGAGAAGAGACAGTCCTGCAGGTGTCCCAGAGGGGTTTGATATCTGTCTCAGTGTGCGCTAGAACACAGTGAAGTGCATCATGGAAAGGAGTGGCGTGTTCGCATGGGCCATGCACTGCAGTCACATTGATAAAGAGTTCTTGTGTCCCCATGACCTAGAAATACATGCTGCAGTCAGCCAGTTTTAAGTTTTCTTAAAGTCTTCCAGATTATTCAAGAGCTGCACTATATCACCAGTAGATATGCATGGAATGAGCTTAAAACTGGGTGAACTGTCATTCCTGGGAATACCCTACAGATACAGTTCAACAGTAAGCAAGCAAGCAGTGATCCATGTTTAGTCACATTGCTGTTTGACCTTTACTTTTGTCCACAGATCATGATATTAAAGACCATAAAGGAATCAAGAAAGTGTGTCAGACTTCAGCAAGATGTGTTTTTAAATAACTGGAGAAGGTAGGAAAGGTTGTATTAACAAACATTTTCAGGATAAAACCTGGGTCTGATATTACTGATCACAGAGTTGATAGACAATCCATTGGCTAGTTGTTCCTCTTTAACTCTAAAATTTCAGCATGGAGGTTATCAGAGCTATTAGCTGGCATTGTATTAATGTGTCTTTGGGATCTAATTTAAGAATGATAACTATCGATATTTTTCCATGAAGAGGAACTGTTATTTCAGTTACTGGTCAGCATGATGGTACAGCTTCACAGACCCTACTTCTCTGCTTTGATCCCTGGTTTGGTTGTCATCTGCATGCAGTTTGTACTTTGTAGCTGTGCAGGCTTTTACTGGAGCCTTCAGTTTCCTCTCACATCTCAAAGAAATCCTGATAGAATTATTGATCTAATAAAACTGGCACTAGTGGTGCACATCTGAGTGGTGTGTATGTGAGTACACCTTGCACATCTTGTGATAGGACAGCTGTTGAAAATTAGGTTAGATGGTGGTTTGTAGGGACAGGAATCAGTAATGTTCTGGTGTTCTGTATTAATTGGATACCTTTCCAGAAGAAATTAGAAGAATATTAGTAAAACAGCTTGTTATATGTTGTTTAATTTATGATGTGTATCGTTTCACCAAGTTTTAACTCAAAAACAATGCATAGTATTCAGTGTTTTGTCTTCTCCATATAGTCTCAACCCTTAAGTATAAAGTGAATGTTCAGATTATATACAAGCTGAGACATGCATGTCTCTTTAAAATTCCAGACTTAGAAAACACTGTTCAGTCTATTGAGAAAACCAGAATTAAAAGAGGTACAGCTTTGTCGAGAGAATGTTATATATGGGTGTAGCCAGTTATATATGGTATAAGTTATAGTGTACAAAGTAGTTTTCAAGAAAACACCAACCTACACAGCTCAAGAGTGTGAAATCTTCTATCTTTAAACATACAGATTAATTGAAAAAAGTCATAAGCTAGTAAAGAAGGCCAATGTGTTTGAAGCGATGCATGCTTGAATTTTCTGCTATCTAATTAAATGATTTAACTGAGAGAATTTTAGTATATATGTGCTACATTACTAATTACTTGTCTTGGATGTGTATGAGTTCCTGGGGTGTAGCTGCATGGAAGGTTGATAAGCAAATCACTGATTTCTGAAAATAATCATGCTTAACAGCATTTCAAATTATTAGGAGTAATGCACGTCACTCGACATGCCACACACTTGACTACTTTCACTTAAATACTTCATATTGAGCAATTTTTGGTCTAACATGTATTTGCGTGTTTGTGTATGTGTGTGTGTGTGTGTGTGTGTGTGTGCGTGTGTGTGAGTTTAATTTATTGTCCCTATTTATAGTGATATAGCTGTAGATGTACTAAAGTTACTGTACTTTGCTCAGTTAACTGAATTCCCCTAATTGCCAGAAGATGGCAGTATAACTTTGTGTAATGAAAACAGAAATATTCCCCACCCACCCAACCTTAACCTGGACGTTAATTAGAGTAGCTAATCAAATGTCTACTCAGAATGTCTTCATCAGGCAAATTACTGTTTAATTTAAAACTGTAAAATGAACAGAAGATAAACATGATTTCAGTAATTTAATGCATCTGGAAATCCGGACATCAGTTTACTTTTTTATATAATGTTTAACTGCATAATAGACTGCTTGTAAACTTACAGGAATTATTTATTTTAATAAAAAGGATGCCTTTCTTCTTAATGCATTATTCATATCAAACAATAATGAATACTATATGGCAGTTAACATTATGATACAATGAAATATCAACAGTATATATAATTAGTTTCAGTTTAAATTAAATCCTGTTCTATGTGCAGTACCAATACTTCAGCAGCTTGCACAATTGTCTTTTGATGTAAAAAGGTCAAATAGCTGTGGGTTCTATCATCACACCAGGCACTTTCTCAATGTTCCATCTAAGTACTGCTGCATGACACTATTTTGCATAACTAAAATGCCATCTTTCTAATGAGATGTTAGACCAGTGTCTCTTCTTTTTGAGTTTGTGGTAGTCCAAGTGAAAATTGAAAAAATGGCATTTTGCAGTGCAGAAAACTGAACTTTATCTACTCTCCTTGCAATGCTTCCCTCATTTTCTTAAAATTTCACCAAGGGTCATAAGTGATAATGTTTCTGATTTTATCACCCCCTTTACTATTTCTAAAGAAAAAAAAATCAAACACAAAGATTGCGTACACACACACACACACACACAATTATACATTATTCTGGACTGCAACTTTTTCTGAGGCACATTAAATCTTACTTCATAGTCTTTGCTTTACTCAAATATGTCCACAACAATTGTAACTGCATACAAATATATGTATACCAATATGTATTATCTATATCTATATTTACATACATATCAAATGACAAAAAGATGGATACAGAAAATGGAATAACAATTACCGAGTGACACACAATATGGTCCATGAGAAACATGAATCTGTATGTATTTATTTATTTTTTGAACCTTTACATGAGTAGGACCATATGGCTCTCTTGTTTCAGTTATGACAGTTACAGTAATAGTAAAAGGGTGACAGCACACCCACAAAGAGCAGCATAGTATCTAATCATCCACTGCTGTTGAACTGCTTCTGATTCCTGCAGTGAACCCCATGAACAGATGTTACCATCCACCAGGTTTATTTCAAATGGTGAACATAAGTAGATTGTCAGGCCTTTGTTTCATACCTCTCTCTCACACACACCCCTCACCAACACTTATGGACAAAACAGAATTAACCATCTTCCTACCACATGTCTTTAGGATGTGGGAAGAAACAAGACCACGTAGAGAAACCCCTGTAAATACACAGGGTCAGATTCCAAAAGAGTTGCTCTCAGTGTGAGTTTGCTCTGATTTCAAAAGACTTGCTCTCAGTGTAATTGACTTACTTTGGTGTAAGTTGTATTTAAAAACAGGCTTACTATGGGGACCAGATTCCAAAACACCTGCTCTCAGCCTGACTTGTCGCACCTACTCTAAGCCTAATTTGTCACACCTGCTCTCAGCCTAACTTGTCACACCTGCTCTCAGCCTAACCTGTCACTCTCACTGAGAGCAAGGGATTTGGAATTTGGACCGCAGAGTACATGCAGATTCCAGAAAAAGCTCATCCACTGAGAATCAAACTAGAGAATTTCTTGTACTGTGGGATGATAATGCCATTCTCTGTACTACTGTGCCATTCCACTGATAATATATTTACTGTGCTGATTTCAGTGAATTACCTGTTTGTTAATAATGAAATTATTTCTATTAGCTAACATTACTCCAAACCACTTAAAAACATATACTGACTGCATGGAGCACATGTTACTGAAATAAATAGACTCAGAATTTATTTACCAAAGTCACTTCTATACTTAGATTTGACAAGGGTGGTGGTACTCCATTGCATTTTCTTGATGATACTAAATCACAAAAAATGGTTAACATTAAAATATTGTAACTCCAAGGTCATACAGCCTCAGAGAAAGAAAAAATATCTTATTTTCAGATAAAACTTTTCTTTCTCTGAGATTTAATATTCATAATGTCATAATAATTTAGTAGTATCCCAATATAAAAATATAGGAACAGTTATGCATTTTAATAGAATTGCACCACTAACTGAGTTTACTAAGTTTGAAGTGCTTTCTATTTTGAAGTTTTGTGAAATGTCTATACCCCGGATTCTCAAAAGCTTGCACGGAGTGCAAGATCGGTGCAGAAGCTCAAGCAGGCAATATGTCTGCCATGCGATTCAGGAACAGCCTGCAGGGGTGTACATAAGCGCTCCTGCACTAATCTTGCACGGGCTAAGCCCTGGTATGCAAATCACCCCATTTTTAGGTGAAATCCATGCAAATGAGGTGATTTTGCAATCCAGGAAGCTTGCAACAGGACCGTGCAAGACTAGTGCTATCTGCAGAAATGTACTCGGTTAGTAACTGAGTACATTTCTCCAAAATCCTAAACAGAGCTCTTGGAGCACCACATAAATGCTGCATATCATGTAGTAAGCATGCCAATGGCCAAGTATAAGGCCATTAGCATTGCAAACAAAAAAATAAATATAAAAATTAACTTTTATTTTTTTTTAGCCAGTCTCGGCTGTTTAAGCATAGGGCAGCAGCGCGCAAATGGGATCAGGGGGAAAATAACAAAATAAACCTAAAATAAGCATTCTAACTAAAATCAGTATTCTGCCATGCAAGTCAATGGCAGCCAGAAGACAACTTGGCCAGTGAGTAGTGGTTGCTAAGGGGGAGGCTCAGTGTGGGACATGTAACTATGCATTAGCAGGCAATCCTATGCAAATGAGGGGAAGGATAGTGAATCTCAGTTTTCCCCAGCATGTCAGTCAGGTCCCAACAGTGTAAGAGTAGGCATAGCTTGGTGCAAGCCTAGGAGTTAGGTGACATCATTGGGTATGTGTGCCAGGCAGCAAGAAAAAATAAGTTAAACCAGGAAATAGCAGCAGTGTGCACATTTGAGCACTCTGTTTGCACGGCGCGCACACGGGCTTAAACAGGAAGGCAATGGGAAGGGAAAACAGCAGTAGGAAGGTAATCAAGGAGAACTAGCTTAGCTGGCAGGTAAAATGTATCAGAATCAGCCAATTACACAGGCAGCAGACCCGCCCAGCCCAGAACACTACTATAAACTAAGCAAAAAACTTCCCCTCTGGTTTTTCCCACACTCTACATCACTGGTGTAAACAAGTGGGGAACTTTTAACACTCACAGCAGCAAAATGATAGTGGCTGCAATAGCTATCATCCAATTTGTGGAAGAGGCTGAGGGTGGTGATGATGTGAATGCTGTCGACCAACCCACAGTGAGGAGACGGAGAAGAGTGTATAGACCCAGGGTAACCTACCAGGGGCTACATGAGCTGGAGATAGTGGAGCGCTATAGGGTGGACAGAGACCTCCTACAGAAAATTGTTGAGGTGTGCCGGCCACGCCTGACACACAGAGCTAACAGAGGCGAACCCATCCCAGTGGATACCAAGGTATGTGTAGGCCTAAGAATACTAGCTACATGTACCTTTCAAAGGCCAACTGGGGATATGATGGGGATTTCACAGGCATCAGCATCCAGGGTACTCCACCAGTTCCTGGATGCCATGTCAGCACATATCAGTGAGCACGCATATTTCCCCAACAGCTGTGAGGTGTTGGCCAGCAATATGCAACTGTTCCATCAAATAGCAGAATACCCTGAGGTAGTGGGTGCTATAGACTGCACGCACATAAGCATCAAAGCACCACCCGGTGAGTGGGGTGGGATATAAATCAACCGCAAGGGCTTCCCCTCCATCAACTGTCAGGTCATGTGCGATGTCCAGGGTATAATAATGAATGCGTGTGCTGGCTGCCCTGGAAGCTATCACAATTCCCACATCTGGAATCTGACACAGCTGTACCAGAGATTTGCCAATGTGGACATCCTTCATGGTCACCTAGTGGGGGATGCTGCATATGCACTGGAGCAGTGGCTGATGACACCCATCAGAAATGCACACACACCCGAACAAGAATTCAATAATGAAGCACATGCACAGACCAGAATTATAGCAGAGCATGTGTTTGGGATGTTCAAGTCACAGTTCCGGTACCTGGACACATCCGGTGGAGCCTTACAGTACTCACCATCTACATGTACCCAAATTGTCCTTGTATGTGCCATGCTACACAATATGATCCTGTGGAAACAGCTGCAGCAGGAACAGCACGGGGCAGGGCCACACAGCCCCCCACCATTGCCAAGGCCTGCACAGGCAGAGAGTGACTCGGAGGAGGAACAACCTGAGCCTGCCCCAGTAGGCAGAAGGAGGCTTGACCAGTATGCCCTGGCCTTGACAAAGAGGCAATGCATAGCACATACACTGACATGGAAGGGACCCAGGGAATAACACCTCTCTCCGACTATCACATACAGTAAAAGGAATGCCAAGCATTACACTACCTGTGCCTAACCATGTGTAGGGAGTGTACTATGTTCATCCGACATAGGCAGCCCTGCAGCACCACCCTCAATACTGGGACACTCACAAGGTAAGTGACTCACACATGCCAGTCGGGGGGGGGTCACATCCCCAACAACACTCACAGCCAGCAAGACAGGTGTAGACAAACACAAACAAAGGCTGTGCTATAGCCTCTGAATGAGGCCTATGGGTAAGCTCTCCTCACAGGCCTACACAGACAGACTACAGCAGGTCAGACAGTGGGATGTCAGTTCTGAAGGGTAGGAAGTCAGAAACTAATATGTAGGTAATTAAAAGCTAAGATCTGTAGTGCACTGATATGCCTCTAACCAGCATGATAGGTAAGACTACAGACTAAAATGGAGTACCCGACATACCAGTGCAGTCCTAGCAAATGTGTACAAGTGTCAGGTGTGCCCCCCATCCGTTGTAGAAATGTAGTCACAGTCAGGTATATATATATATATAATATAGATATATATAATGTGTGTGTGTGTGTGTGTGTATATGTGTGTATATATATATATATATATATATATATATATATATATATATATATATAGATATATATATATATATATATATATATATATATATATATATATAGATAGATATATATATATCGATATGTATATACAGATATATATCTATAGATATAATAGAGAACATAACAAAGACATATATGAACACAGGCACCATTAATGGGGGTGAGGGGGCTCAAGCAGCATAAGTCTTACACGTATTGATATCGCCCCCACCCAGCAAAATAGGTCTGCCCTGCAATACAATACCAATTGTTGCAAATGCCATAACCAGGACCTGACACTACATGGCCACAAGATGTTAACACTAAGCCATCCCACCTGCTTTATGTCAGGCTAGTATTGATAACATATCATGCAGTACAGTTTGGGTACCATAGTGAATGTACAATGTGTAAGCAATAAACAGTCCTAATATACATATACACAGACACATGTATGCAGATACTTATATATGTGTGTATATATATATATATATATATATATATATATATATATATATATATATATATACATATATATAGATATATATGTAACTACAAATACACACAGAGAGGTATGTCTAGGAAGATACATTATTAGAGGGTGCACACCATACTGAACAGCCAGTATCACTACAGTTGCAACCTCATCCGATGGACAGTGTATGAGTCACCCATACCAAAGACAATTGTTGCCTGAAATGGGTCTATATTAAATCAATGAAAATCCATTACATCAGATACGAAAACAGCGACACATATTATTTGAACCGCGAAAATACCAAACGCACTAAACCGCGAAATTTAAAATATCGAACGTTCATAGTCGGCCAACTCCACCACCCGCTGCATACTACCTACCCAATCAAAATAAATAAACCGCATACATACACTAACTAAACCCTACTCCTAACCCTAAAGTAAAGCACCAAAACTCAACTTCTAACCCTACACTAAACCCCACATACACAGCTATCTATGCCCTATCCTTAACCCCTCCCTAACCCTAAGGTCCGTAACTACCACACACTTCCCCTACAGAGATATACCCAAACAAGATACATAATACACATAAATACATTTAACAAAACCCTACTTATAACACTATACTAAATCTTACTCATATTACCTATCTATGCACTTACCTTAACCCGCACCCTAACCCTAAGGTCCATAACTATCGCACACTTACCTTACGGAGCTATACCACAGACGGGCCAACCAAAACACTGAATTTCGTGGTTTTGCATGTTCTATGATTACGTATTTCGCACAATACGTGTCAATGATTTTGTATTCGTGTAAACGGAGTTTCGACAATCTAATAGGAACCCACCTGAAACATATACCCACAAAGAAGTCAAAGGATGTAACACAACACACAAGTTTGTATACATAAGAAAGGTTTATTTGTGTACTATTACAGTTGTATATGCCATGTCATATAGCTGATTATGCTTTGAAATACATACAAACAGAGTAATGCAACTCTCAAACAGATCATTTATTACAGTAATCCGAAAACATCACATCTGTTGGTGTCCACACCAAGGCCTTCAAGTAGGACAACAGGAAAGACAGACTGGGCCACAGGGTAACAAGCAATGTAATGCAGATGTATAGCCCAGCGGCCTCTAAATACACTCTGCACACAATCCCTAGGGGGAAAAGACCTGGGTTGACACTATGGGTGGTATCTGTTACATAACAATGCATAACTGAAATTATCACAATCATACTGATGGCAGTAAGCAGTAGGCCAGCAATGTTCACAAGGTGAAATGTATGGTAATGTACATCCGCATACCTTAAGGCAGCTTACTACTGGTAGTCCTCACATGTTGTAACACCCTGGGATACTTATGGTGCATACCCCCCATACACTGACTTACAGGGGCATATAACACTGTTACATACACTGGCCTGTAGACTGCAGAGGTGCACACATGTGTTGTGCAGATGAAGCCCACATATATATGTTGCATAATTTCTGCACACCATTATTTATTCACATCATACCTGATAACAAGTCAGTCAGATAACAGACAGCTGGACATGTTGTGTGTAGTAGGGGTTGTTTCTGAGGACATTACTTGGGCATTCTATGTTTCTGTGTACAGTACTATGGTCTGTGTACGTAAGCCCTACCTAACTGTTAGGATGATTGATGACAGTATGTGTATTGCACTTACGAACCTTGGACTCTGTACAGACTGTGGTAGATGCCATTGTTCTCGGTCCAGTTCTATCTGATGTTACATGCTGCTCCAGTGTATGGTACCCTATTGGCTTACATGTCTGTAGGGCCAGACACACACGTGTCCCATACCACAGACAGCCATCGGACCACACTGTGCCATGACCAGTCTATGTAGGGTTAGTGTGTGAGTGGCACATATGAGGATGGTGTTTATCAGACAGTCGTTATAGTGTCATATTAAGCTTGAGTATCATATGTGACTGTGGCTGCATTGACATTGGATGTGGGTATACATTTTCTCACAGGTATCTGCTATGCTGTGCTGTGACCTATGTGTTGAGCCCACTATAATTGCAGGTACATGTGTATTCCCCCATACAATATGTAGTCCAATGTTGTGGCAGTCTGCCTGTAGTTTGCCCAATGCTTTGTGACATGCCTAGCAGCTAACTGTAATTACCCAGTGTGCTTTTATGTCCAGTTATTTGCAAGACATACTGCTGCCAGGCCAGCATAACTGTTGTGTATTTCTGACAAAGCAGTGGTATGCTGCACAGATTTATGTCACTATCTACTGGGTAATATGTGTCAGGACAGACTGGCGTGTGTGCATGCATACACTGTGTGGGCATATGTACTCCAGTATTGTTGTGATATACACATGTACATGGCTAGTAACATCCACACTGGGAGGAGTGGTCCACATATCTCACATGAAGGGGGC
This sequence comes from Protopterus annectens, assembly GCF_019279795.1. Classification (NCBI taxonomy): domain Eukaryota; kingdom Metazoa; phylum Chordata; order Ceratodontiformes; family Protopteridae; genus Protopterus; species Protopterus annectens. The sequence continues at coordinate 953,875,923 of NC_056748.1, read as the reverse complement.
ATGTGTACACTTCTGGACTGACCACAGAGTGCCAGACTGTCTACATATATTGGTCATATCCTTGCTGTAGTCCAAAGGATCATTACTGTGCTAGCAGTGGTACTGTACTATGATGCCCTTAGGATGTCTGTCTGTAGCCAATGGATCACATGTCTACAGCAGATGTGCCTGCCACACCCAACATGTATGTTAAAACACCCCTATGACAGTAGCAACAGTCTACATATATACCTGCAATACATCCATGACATCCCCTTGCACTAAGGGGTTGTGACTATTGGTGCTGAGGTAGGACTCGACTCCATGTTCTGGACATGTACACATATATCCCCATATCTATATAGATATATACACATATACATATCCACATACATATATGGACATATACATATCCACATACATATATGGAGATATATATGTACATATATATATATATATATATATATATATATATATATATATATATATATATATATATATACATATAAACACTCACACATATACATATACACAGCAATGACTTCAACAAGTGGCTAAGCTTATGATGTCATTCAAAGGGGATCCAGTATCTGTCTGCCTGGGATGACATGATTGACAAACCACGGTGCTTTGCCAGAGATGGTCTGCACCTGCTGCCCCTGGGATTCAGGTTACTGGCTACAGCTCTTGGCACCCCCATAGTGCCTTATCTAGGCAAGTTCAAAGGACAAAACCACCACCATAACAGATACAAGCATGCAAAACTGAAGGCAATGCTACTCAATGCTAGAAGTCTAAACCTAAAAAGGCACTCTCTTGAGGCACACCTACAAATGGGGAACATTGATATTTGTGCAGTAAATGGAACCTGGTTCAATGCTCCAGAGAGCACACCTGTAATACCATGCTACAACTCTTATCACACATTTCGGGCAGCGAACCAAGACCACAACACTACAGATGGAGGAGTGTCCATATTCACAAAGGTTATTCACATCTCCAGCCTAGTCCCAACACAATGCATCTGAGAATCTCCAGGTGCAACTAACACTAGGTAAGACTGCAATCCAAATTGTAGCTTGCTACAGATCCCCCACCATGCACCAAGATTATCACTGCACCTTTATAAACATACTGGACAATATTAAGATACAACCAAACACCATAATACTGGGTGATTTCAACTACCCTGCCATTAACTGGGAAAACTACTCAGGTACCAACACCTTTTACCAATAGTTCTTGGAATTCATACATTCCAACTCCCTGGATCAACTAATCCATTATCCAACCAGGGGCTCCAATATCCTAGACCTGGTCATTACCAAAATGGGAGAGAGATGCTCTACACCAGTGGTCACCCCCTAATTGGTCAGGTCTGACCATAAGGTAATCACCATTGACATCCACATCTCACCCCCACCCGCCTGTAAGGAAACCTCCATAAAAACCCTCTCCAAAGCCAACATCATGCTACTCAAGTCAGAAGTGACAAACTTCATGACACCCATGGAGACGGGAGCTGAAAGTGCAACTGGTGAATCCTACACCAAGGCACTGTATGAGCACATCCACTAGTGCATGAATTGCACCATCCCAAATAGAACAAAGATGCTGTCTTCCAAAAAAGGAAGCCAATCTGGTGCTACCATAAACAAACTATACAACAGAAGGAAGAAACTTTTGAAGGATAATCCCAAAATGCAAACTGCTTCCTTACCAGCCTCAGTAAGAAGCTGAGATCCCTCAAAATCCTCCAAAGCTTGTTACGTAAATATAATTGCCAAAGATTCCAAAGACAACCACAAGGCATTCTATAGTTATGTCCAGAATCTAAATGGCAATGCTCAGAACTGCTCTGAGCTACAACAGAATGGCATTAAATATACTGATTCCAAGAAGTTTGCCAATATCCAGGCAGATTGATTTAGTGCCACATTCACCCTCCTCTCACCCCCTATAGGGCCCATCTCAGTACCAAAAGATTGCCAAATTCCAGTAATCATGGCCACACAAGTAGAAACTGCACTCTCTACAGCTAGGAATACAGCATCCATGGGACCAGTTGACATCCCGGACTGTGTACTAAATGAACTACAAAATAAACTTGCATCTCACCTAAGTGTCATGTTTAATCATAGCCTCACCTCAGGCTTTGATCCCACTGAGTGGCACACAGCTACAGTTATCACACTCCACAAGGGGGGAGCCACCTTGGATCCCAGGAAATACCATCCCATCAGTCTGACGAGCCTGATCTGCAAGGGCATGGAATGCATTATCATGGAACTTATAAACAAAGACATTGGCAACCATAAAACACTGGACCTCACCCAGGTTGGGTTCGTGAAGGGCCGATCTTGTCTCCTGAACCTGATTGACTACTTTGAATTAGTCTTCGGAGCTGTGGAAGAGGGTAAGGCAATCCACACAGCCTTTCTGGACTTGGCCAAAGCCTTTGACACCTTCCCCCACTCTGGAGACATAGTTAAAATTACAAAGTTGGCCATAAACTCCTGCGTCACTCGATGGGTTGCCAACTGACTTACTGATGGAACCCAGACTGTAAAAGTAAAAGTAGCCAACTCCAATCCCAGCTCCAGACAAGTGACAAGTGGAATACCTCAGGGTTCAGTCTTGGGACCGCTCTTGTTTGGCATCTACGTCTCTGAAGTACAGGCCAACACTATGGAACTCTGGCTAACAAAGTTCACAGATGACTGCAAACTGGGAGCCATTATTGCATCCCCAAATGATGTAGATATTCTACAACAGGGCCTTACAGAAACAGATGCTTGGTGCCAGAGCCATGGGCTCAAGCTTAATGGAAAGTAATGTATAGTTATCCCCTTTGGAAATATCATGTACCCATGAATTACCACATAGTTGGCAGTACACTAAACACCAAAAGTGTGATGACAGACATGGGGACACAAGTGGACAGTGGTCTCACCTTCATTAACCACATTCCTTCTGTGTGGCACACCTCATCACTGAGGGCTTTTCTTCCAGAAAAAAAGAGGTAATTGTCCCCCTGTACTCATCCCTCATTACACCCAGTATAGAGTACAACGCCCCATTTGGTATGTACCTCACAAGACATCTTCGACAGCTGGGAAGGCCATGGAAATAACTCACTATAGGAATCACAGACCTAAAGCAGATGCCCTATGCTGACCATCTAGAAAACCTCCAGCTATACTCTGTGGCATATCGTCTACTCAGAGGCTATCTCTGCTTAACATACAAGGCTATGTCAAACCCTGGGAAATTACATCTTTAATAAGTGTATGTAATGCCACGTACAGTACATGCGTTTATGTGTTGTCATTACAGTAGCAAAGAGTTTTAAGTGTCATGACTGGGACACACAAGTATATGAGACCTGCACAGCACTGTTATCCATGTGAATGTGTTACTTGCAGGGGTAGCAACTCAAGGTATGTGCTGTCACACTGGCATGAAGTGTAACATGGCGTTACTACTGTTGACAGTGCTGTCCCAGGCAAGGATAGAATGCTAACGTTACTACTGACAGCAAGCACACCTGTTGGAATAGCTGCACTCTGAGACCTCACGGTCATGTTCCTGGTGTGTGGGCTGTATCACCATATATATTCCCTACTAGATAATAATCAGACATGTGGAATGTAACTGTAGAGTACTGTCTGTACAGCACATGTTAGTGAGGGCTTACAACATGTAGTAATGGCATACATATTGTTGTCAAACATCCATCTGTCAACACATTCATCCTAATACATAGCTACTCACCAAACTGATGTCTGTCAGTCCCTCTACAGATGTGCAGATGGCAGGTATCCAGCTGGGATATGTACAGACAACCTATGCTTGATTGACACTGAAATGTCTGGCCAGCTGTGTACTACCTGTCACATACAGGAGACAACATCCTGTATGGGCCACATCCCATGAGTACCTACACTACCACAGTTAACAGAACATGCTTGGGTACAGGTCTTCATCACAGACACTAACCATGTGTTGTAATACATGTTGCATACATGTCAACTGGATCACCTCAGTGGCCATGTGCAGAAAGCACCCAGAGGTTTGGCTGATGCATGTCACTCTCACCTTGATGGTCACTAACGTGGTGTCTATCGATAGATTGCCTGCTGGCACATGGCAGGTGGCATGATGCCAATAACACACCCCCTACACAACCAATCTCTCCATGGACAATAGCCAGGTACACAGCTATGACCACCTGCCGCAATGTAGCACAGTACTAACACGTGTACATGTGCATTACTGAGGATAGCAGTGTTTGTGTGTTAGTACAGCCGTAATTAGGAATTCCATGACTGTCTTCACAACCACCTTAACACCCATTGCCATAGTCAGATGTGGCCACTGCTGTATTGGACATGACATGTACCCTGTTACACTCTTCTCCCTAATGGCTACATGCGCCTTGCAGTACCAGCACAACAGTGTTGTACAAATGGGTCAATAGGCATGGGAAACCCATTGAGGTCTGTCAAGTGTGTGTATCTGTGCATGTCTGCATATCTGTAGGGTACACCATTCCGAGGCCACATACTCCTATTACACTACACATTGCCACACAGTAGTACAGATAGTGTTGTTGCTGCCCATAGGTGAGGCATGGCAATGCAACACCCTACTATGCCTGTGGCATGTGCATTAGATACTTAGCCCTGTAGTACCACTGTTGTGATATACAATAGGTTGTATTGCTGTCGTGGGCAATGTGTGATAGTGGGTATGTCAGATTGTCATAATGGGCTCCAGTGTGCACAATATCCACTGGCACATGTGGGTGCTGGGTACACTGTCATTACACCATGGTACACCCGGTATATGTCCCACGTATCACTTTCTGTTGACCACTGTCACCATCAACCATACAGGTAACTAATACCACAATACAGCCCAGTTATGCATGTGCTGTGTGCAGCCTACCTGTAACACATTGGTCACATGGACTAGTTAGTTAGCACCAATAAGCCCAGGTCTCTAGGATGTGTGTCTGCCTGTTATGTGTCTGTCAATGTGTATATGATGGTATGACACACTATGTATTGTCTATATTCAACCATTACATCCCCCATTACCATATTGTACATGTCTGTGGATGTTCTGCATGTAACATGTAACCTGGTACACACCTCACCCTAAACGTTGTGTGGTGTGTGCAATGAAAGCTGCACAATTCAGTAGCACTACATACCTAGGTAGGGGTCTAGTTACAGTGTTGCCAAGTAAGGATGTGCGTGTATCTGGATGGGTTGACATACGGTTGCAGATTATTCATGTCCCAGCGGGTCACCTGTCAATGTGGCACAGGCAATAGCTGTTATAAAAACCTGTGACATGTGTGCAACTGTACACCAGATATGTCACAGCCATGGTATCACCACAGTGCCATAACCCTTATGGAATATGACTGCAGACCATCCTCCTGCTGACACATGTACACCTACAACACAAATGGATAACATTATGGAGATCACAATCAATCAGTGTTACTAACAGCTGAAATGCATCATAGCTGGATGGCTACACTACCTGACATGTATGCATTACACATTACCCCTGACAACATCTTACAGTGCAGTACATTCCTGCACTCTATTACAGTCACCGTGTGCATCAAAACCATATTAGCCTGCCCCTGCATCAATGTTATGGATGACAGGGATGTGGCACAGGTATCATCATATGCACAGAGTTTGTTGCTGGTTTGCCAGAGACCAAGGGTGGTCCATACATTTGATACCATGTGTGTGGCTGAGGGGTTTAATTCTTTGATTGGGGCATGGTGATGTGGTGTGTGTTGGTATGGGGTTGCCCTAAGTGTGTTTGTATAGTGTGTGGGTATGCATGCACACAGTTCTGCTATGTGACTGCCCTATACAGGTGTTTATGGACAGCTGCAGACCATACCTGGCAGGGTGTACAGTTCACCACCTCTGGCCACGCTGACTGCGCCTGTCAGGGGTTTCATGGGCACGTGCAGGTACAGATCTTGATGTGCTACTCTCCCCTGATGATGACAGATATTCACTGGAACCATATCCCGCCTGGGACTGGCCAGGGTCACATGCACGAGGCCTGCTGCGGTGTGGACAGCACCCCCAGTGATGTGCTGGGGCTGGTACTGCCACTACAGGAGTGGCTTGGCATCCTAGCTTGTCCACATCAACTGCTAGCTGCTGGTGTTTCTGGCCTATGTCCACGCGACCGTCACACCACTCCCAACACGTTCTCAAGCACGGACATACCATGGTCAAGGAGGCCCACCATCTCACCCCACCATCTATCCATGATCTCATTCTGTTCATGGAGGGCAGCAGCAATTTCACGGATGTTGTCACTTACAGATGAGAAAGCAGCCCTCAGCCTCAGGTCCTGCCTGGTGTGCATTTCCATACATGCCTGTGCCTCCATGACAGCCTGAAACATGCACCTGGTGGTACCAGTTGTGGCACCTCTGCCAGGGGCATAATGACCAGCAGCCCTCCCACGAACACCATGGTACATCTGCCTATGTTGTGCCCTGCCGGACATCGAGCTATGCCGACTGTGACCCGACACAGTCGGCATGGAAACCGCACTCTCCAGGGCACTGTTACCAACCGCCAACTGTCCATCTGCTATGCCACTGGTGATGGGGTGTGTATTGGCACTTTAACTGTGTGCAGGCTTGGGGTGGCTAGGAGGGTGATGACAAATGATGGTGCAGTGTCGGCCTCTGACAACCCCACCTGTGCCTCAATAGTACCATCATCATCATCATCATCATCGGTGCCTGTACGGACACCAACCTCAGACTGCATGCAGGAGGGACCCTGACCCGCCTCGCCACCTGTGGGGGAAAGAAACACGCACTTTAAGACCTGTACAGTATTGCATAACAGTACACACATTTACACACACACACACACACACACACACACACACACACACACACACACACACACACACACACACTGACAGTCCTTACTACCTCCCTGTCCCTGGGTTTACAGACAGTCGCACATTCATTTACATATGTTCCTCATCCTGCATGGCACTTGTTAACATACATTCATTAATACTACTCATTAAGATATCATTCCTCTCCATGCCTACACGTGTGATCACAACACATGGCCTGTTACTCCATCACCTCCCTGACTTGAGTGGAGTAGGTTGTACATGGCCTCACTGCTATCATCCAGTGTTACCCTGTGTATGTCCAGTCATCATGTACATGACCCCCATATGGTAGGGGCTACTACATTCACTACATAATTCACACACCAGAGTCTCATACTATAGTCTTGCTCAGTCCATGCCACATCTGCTGCACAATCAACCTATCATGTGGACAACAGTAATATCTGGATACACTCACTGGTTGTTGTTGTCTTTCAGCTTTTCCCGGTTAGGGGTCGCCACAGCAGAACTCCGGTCTGCTAATGATTGGCAGTAGATTTTCACGAACGCTGAGGTGCCAGCTCGATGTTCAACCTTCAACAAAGGCACGCCCATTTACGCATGTCTTTCGAATGCCCACCCAACTGCGGGAAGGACATTCAGACTCCACACAGAAGGCACTCCCCGCACTCCAGCCGAGAATTGAATGGGATAATCTCTTGCTGTGAGGCAACAACACTACCGCTGCACCACCGCGGATGAACTGGTGTGCTCTGGTTATTCCCCATTGCATCAGTAATGCTGCATACACGGGAAGTCCGTTATCTATCTGCTGATGGCAATATGATGTGTATACCTGGTGTGTACATTCCCTCCAAATGCATGTTCCATGCTACAGACCTTGTTATACTATCAGCTGTCCTGTGATCACATATCAGACAAGTTTTTCCTGGTGTCTCATGTGTCACTCCATGTCCATGTATGGCACGATCCCAAGGAGAATTACTGCCATGTGATCAACCCCACAATCAACTGTGCATACATGGAAACCCACACAAACAGAAACACATGTACACACACATCTGACATGCATCGACCACACTCCATTCCACCAGATTGCACTTACAGATACAATAAACACACCCCCACCCCCAGACACACACCTACATGTGAGGTTGCACAAAGTTTGTGCACACAGTCCTCCCATTACCCTTCTGTCATCATGCATTACATATGGTACTCAACAGCATGCAGTGCAGCTATAGTGACTTCATGCTAGTAGCAGCATACATGTGTGTGATGCATGGGCTGTTTTGGTAGATGATGGCCCTTCCTCTTGATAACACTGCACCCATGTACACAGTGTTACTGTGGACCTATTCTGCACCCTGCCTTGTACTGTGCACCATACCTCACCGGTATACATACCATTGCTGCATGTGTAGTACTGTGTCAGTTATGTCAGCTCCAATGCTCACAGCCCCTATGTGTTTGAGCGACACCTGGGATGATATGTGGACAGATGTCATTTGTGAATGCCTGATGCCTGGTTTACAGATTGCAACATCAGCGGTGCATGTATGACCAATACAAGACTATTACATTGACAACCGTCAGACCTTACCATGGCTATATGGGGTGCTCTACACATATCCCACAACTCTTCATGGTTGCAAGGTCTACTCATGTGCACATTCCTTGGAGTTCACACACTGCCGTCACTATTGCTGTGGAGTTAGGGTTACATCTGCCACAGTTACTGAACCTTATTGTGTGCAGATACAACCATTCTTAGCATATGTAGGATCCCTGCTGCAGTGCACTGCTGTGTCATGATGACACACTCTCCCCACCTCCAGCCTTTTTGCAGATGCTTGACAACTATGGCCTACGCATGCATCACTTTGCAGTGTCCCCTGAATGGGACACTATGTGCAACAGCCTACTGTCAGCTAATTATGTGGACCACAGTACTATGTTATGCCATAGTGTCGATCTGTAATGATTGCTATTGTAATACAGGTATATTTACTGTTGTAGCACTGTATGAGTGTGTTGTTTCACACATGTCTCTACTGTAGGCCATGTGTCCCGCCATTCTTCTCATCCCTGTGGACACATTTCACAATGACAGGATGTTAGTTATCTTGTATGTGTCTGATGTACTCTTCCGATACCCCATCATGATCTCCACTGTAATGCAGTGCATTTCACATCAACAAAATGTGAACATGTACAGCATGCAGTACGGGTAGGTGTGTTAGATGTGTGCATGGAATATCCCATAGCTATTACATACCTGGTGTATTGGCAAGCATGAACATAAACCATAATCACCAGCTACAGGCTGCTGCCTTGGTGGTATCCTGGAAGGACCTACTTAAGAGTTTGAGAGAGTTGATGTAAGTGGCCACAGCTGTGGCATTCGTAAAGGGTCGGTGCAGCATTACGGTACATCAACAGTAGAAGTCCACAATACTACAGCTTATGCACAACTGTTTATTGCTACTACACAGCAACAGACTATGTATATGACATCTCAGATATGCATCTACCTGTACAGATGCATATGCATACACAACAGTGGCCTAATGATGTGCCCTGTGGCCTTACCTGCATCCTCCTCAGCCGGTGTGTTGGTGGCACCCACCTCCACAATGCTCCCTGCCAGTTGTTGGTTCTGCAGGCAGGCAGGTGCCACAAGGCTGCTGAGAAGCTCCTCCCCACGAGTCAGGGGTGGATGGACGGCATGCCCCCCTCATTGTGAGGTGGTCCCACTGTACGCAGCTGCACACCGACATAAATGGTGAAGCAGGTCGCTACA